>NC_085139.1:188578816-188765749 GCF_024139115.2 Armigeres subalbatus
TATTTACTCACCCGCACAAAGCAGAACAAAATTACGGCGACCGGCCAATGGTTTCGCTTTCCGCACAAAGTAAAACTAAACTTCGACGACCGCAAAGCAGAACAAAACCCGGCGACCAGCCGATCATTTTCCTTCCACAAAGCAAAACTAAACTTCGACTACCGCCGATCCGCTGGAGAACACGACCGGACAAGAAAAAACTTTCACTTTCTCCTTTTCGGCCAAATAACCTATTCGGCCAAAAGTCCTATTCGAAAAAGTCTTATTCGGCCAAATGACTTTTTCGGCCATATGTCCTTCGACCAAAGTCCAATTTGGCCAAATGACTTCGCCAATAGTCTGCTCGTCTTAAAACTTTCGACCAAATGGCCCTCCCCGCGTTCTAGGCGCCTTCGACATCACACACCGAATCCGATGCAAGTCCATCTTTAAAACAGAAGTCTTGAATAAGCCCAGTTGGAAATCCAATCAGAATTCTTACTTATTTTCTACCAGGAACAAATTGGCAGGATCGCCAAATGTGCGGGTTGAAGAGTCCATTTGTTTGAGATTTTTATGTCCGTATCCATGCTGTTTGAAAAAAAGGAGCTTGAGAATGGTTTATTGTTGGCTGATCTAATGACAGAAATCATCCGTTACGAGAGATTGTGGTATTTGACAACTAAACACATTAATGTAAACTACTCATTTCGCAACTTATGTTTTACCCTCCATGCACCATAATTGAAACAGTCCGAATGATCCTTAGTTACGCGTGTAGATCTTGAGCCAAACTCCAGGGATTTTTTGAAGACTCCACATTCAAAAGGGCATGTCCGTGATTAAAACAGTTTGATTGACCTTTAGTTACGCTGCCTTGACACATTTCCTTCAACACATCGAAAAGGGCATGTAGGAGAACTGTTCCGATTTCCATCTCATTGAACATGTATTCATCTTATCGCTAAACAAAGAAATATGGCACCAATTTCGTCGCTTCTTATTGTCAACATGCGTGCTCACTGCTGAAAAAAATCTCAAAAATAATAAACAAACCAAATTTGTTTGCATTGCTTTATTTTTATTGGATTGGATGAACATCGATTATGAAATGAAATCAAGGCAGTTCCCTACCATATTTAAATCATTTTGATTGATTTTTCGTAACCCATGGCCTTGCTTCAAGGATTCTTTAGATGATCATAAATCTTTGCTGAAAAACTCATTCTGAGCAGGGATGGGGAAAATCAAATTTTCAGAAAATCGAGCTTGATCAAAGCTCACCCGCAATCTAACTTAAAATTTTCGAGTGATAAAAATTTGCCAGTGATTAAGAATCGTTTGAATATCGTATCTTCATTTAAAGCATTTACCGTTGCATTTTGAACTTTTTCCTATTACTATTAAACCATAACCAAATATAAGATATAACGGGACTTTGACAATTCTAATAATAGTATTAATTATTGTTTGAATGAAAATTCTTGTTTATTATCGTTCGAGTGCAAAACTTAGAGTTGTCGTGGCGACAACTCGCCTACTGTTTTCACTTGAAAGGTTTTCACATGAAAATTCCAATCATTATCGCCTGATAATGATTCAACATAACACTGATTCTGAGTAGTCTCCACACTATTCACTTCTCTTCGTTCTCGTGTTTTTGTTATCTATCTCTAATCTCGCTCCTCACCTTGCATTTCTCATGTCTCGTTACTCACTTCACACATTCAATTCATCAATTCTCATATTCCTCTGCTTGCTTTTTCACTTTTCACTTCTCATTTCTCACACAAAGTATCTCGCTGATTATTTTTCACATTTTACTACTGGCTTCTAACTTTTCACTGATCACAACTTATTTCGCAATTCTTACTGCTTGCTTCTCACTTCTCAATTATCATTCTTTCTCATCTCACTTCCGATATCCCAAAATCCCAGTTTACAATTCTCAATAGATTATAAAACTACTGAGTGCTTTTTAGTGAAATTCTCGATCCCTACTTCTCACTTGTTGTTTTTCACTTCTCACTTCATATCACTCATTCTTTTCATTTTCCTTTTCTCACTTTTCAATTCTTTATACTTTTTAATTTATAATAATTTAAAAATAAACACACGCCCTTATCAAACTATGACATCCTTAGTCAAAGAACATGTTTTTATCCAGTGAAAAAATCTTCAGGGAACGGAAGCTAAAATTTTATCAAAAGAGGAAAAATACAATTTTGTTTTTTTTATAATTTTATTATAGATATTATTACCAAGATCATAATATTTAATAGGCATTTTATGAGACAGATCAAAACAGCTGTTTTCTCGTTTTATCTGCTTTGACATTTAGTGGAGCCCGTTTGTTTGTAATTTCACGCTGAACATTCCGATGGGTCCCATCATCATTTCTGCCTGTTTTACTTTTCGTCTCAGGGCTTAAGAACAAGTTTTTCTGTATTCTTAAAACTTGTCGTTAGATAATTCATACCATTGCATTCTAAGCATGAAATGCTGAAGAAAACACGAATGAAAAGTAAATGTTACAAACATTATTTTGTGTTCGGACCTAACAGAATGTTACGCAGAATTATACCAAAACAAATCATTGAAGTAAATAATCGGCCACGCGAACGTCTCATAAAATGAGTGCGCGTGGGTAAGAGAACGTTTTGATTTTTAAGTAATAAAAAGATAAACTAGCAGCGCCATCAGTTTGACAGGTATTCTGGCCACTATTATCATGTAATGTAAACGATTTGAATAAACAACAAGGAGATATGGAGTTAGATAACTTTTGGTCATTTTCTAAAAATATTTGGGTTTCCACACTTGTTTCATTACCATATATACGTTCAATCAGGTGAACATTATACCATTTCGATAACCTATTGTAAAGAGTACTTTATGGTACAGAACACCAATCCGTTGTTTTCCAAGAAGTCAAAACATACATTGAATAATTTTTGGGACTGTGGGGTAAAAGTACAGGAACCGGTGGGCAAGAGACTGCAAATGAATCTTCAAGTTATGATGTCAAACCCTATCTCCGGCCGAAATAAGACATCTTCCAAAGCGTAAAGATCCACAACTAAGAAAAATGGAAGAATTCAGAAATTATCACAAGTTTTAGGATAAATTGAATATTCGTTGTTAGAAAGGACTTAGCGAACAAAGCACTGAAGCGAAATAATGAAATTGTATTGGACTTGTTGTACACCTAAACATAGTACGAAAACACAATTTCATCTAAATGCTAGTTTCATTTAATCAAAAAACATTCAGAAATTACGCAACGTTTAGCTGGGAGGGTTGCGAGATGTGACGATCCATATATTTTAGAGGATTCATACAAATAGTGTAAGATAGGGGAGGGTGATGAAAGAGCGAAATTTTACGTTACGTGATTGGTGGACTTTCCTTAAGAAAAATGCCTTTGTATACGCCACGCGAAACCTGATATATATTTTTACCTCTGTAGTTTTTGTACACCCAACCAGAGATTGCAACATTTTATTGCAATCTCGCATTAATTCGTGTACAGTTTGCCATAATTTGCGACATATGCACAGATTGTATTAATAAACGGCAGGCCCTTGTATTAGGTCTCCGGTCACGAGAAATAAGAACTGGTTATGTATTTAGTGTCTAACATTGAATCTAATTTTACACTCCCCATCGAAGTGAAATGTTGTATACTTCGACAACCTCACAACCATACAAAAAATTCGGTCAAAGACGAATTGAACCAGACCCTCCACCCTTAGCACAGATCGACTGACGCGCTAACCACCTGGACTATTTACCAGATGAGGAACGACGCGACAAAGGCAATCATAATCCACGTTTCATGCTATGCAGATGTGACAAGTGGAAGGGTAACAGGTATAGCAATGAGTGATACGAGAAGAATAAGCACCATCATATTTGCGTCCTTTTCCGTTATCAAGCTAAATGGAATCGGAAGATTGTGTAGTTAAAGTTATACTGCATGACATTCTATACTTGTTCAAGGAGAAAACGAGATTCGTTTGGATGTATTAGTTGAAACCAAATAAACCGACTTAATACAATGAGCTGTATTAACAAGTATGACATTCTCTGATCGGTTTGAATGCGAGATTTGATACAAAATGCTTAATATAAAGAATGTCACACAGAATTGTTTTGGGTGTATATATAAAAAACAATAGTTTTCGTATGGAAGTGCACATTTTAGGACCCTCCCCTTTCAGAGTTACGTTATCTTTAAATATTCCCTAATATATGCTCATTAAACATCAATTAAATGTTATTAACTCTTATTTGTGTTATATACTTAAAGCACATGATTGATAAGATATACTCTTACCCATCGATGCCTTTTACCCCACCGGTGGGGTAAGAGTGCGTTTTCACTCTTGCAATAAGGGTTCTACTAAGACGAATCTCAATAATTTCAATATTTTTTCTACTGGGTAACATAAAGGAGGAGTATATGAATCATCGACACTGATTTGATATAGAAGCTTGCTTCATAAGGGCCACATGATCGATTGAAAACAAGTGCGTACTCTTGCCCCACTTTACTCTAATCTGTATCTACTTTCGTTTATTCCAAAACGAGACAGCCAGACAATGGTGAGAACTGTTTTTACGTGCGTGGCAAAAAAATCGACATTTAAACTGCTTTACTCGCAACAATTTGCATTCGACGGGTATCCTTAAAATAAGAGTAAATATTTTGATTTTTTCAACATATCACAAAAGTTTCTATGCATCAGTGTTATACGAAATTCTAATTATTATCTCATGGATGCCTACAGATAAAATCTTGTTTTACCATTAGATTTTTTCATGAAATGTCTATGGCCAAAATATGCCAAGTTCTATACTCTTTTCCGTTGAATCACCCTCCACACCAGAGCTGAGGTGATGCTCCTTCACAACTTTTCCACTTCATTTCATACCACCAGGGTGAAAGTCGAAAGGATATGACGGGTGAAATTGAAACTTTTCTGTATTCTTCCGGCTGTAGTGCCAAGATGCCTCTGTTACATTGTGGAAAATCCTCTGACGTATTCCAACCTCCATTCCTCTTGTACCATCGCCGGAGTCACCGACTGAGTGTGGCTGTGAACCTGATTGAGGGACACGTGTTTATTTATTTACGTTGCGAGGAAACAGTTTCTTTCGTTTCTTTTCTATTCTCTGGGATTCCAACTCATAGTAGCGATAATGATCTTTGATTCCGTTGGGACGTTCGCTGCGAGGCTTGCCATAGAGTAAACTTCTTTATTTCCCGGATTGAATTGATGGACTGTTGGGGATGTGGATGTGTTATTCTGCGAAGTGATACCACCTTTAATTTGGGATTAATTTGTTTTCTTTGCAGGATGGAATGGGTCGAGCTGAAGATAGTTTCGGGAGGATTCAACTGACGGGCCAACAATGGTTCTGGACATCTTACAGCTTCCTCGATACGGTCCAAACATGGGCAGCCATTTCTTGGTAGGTATAATTGTATTTGCAATTGAACCGACAGTTATACCAATTATTTAATTTCGCAGATCTTCGCAACTTTAGTGTTAACACACGTGATTCCGAGGGATACTTGGAGAAATCAATTATTTCTGGGTCGATCGATTAGAAGTGCTCTAATCACTTTCGGGTAGCGGACAGTCATGGCACCTCCTGTTTTCGGTTGATCGGACGAGGTCACCATAGGCAGGTTCTCTCAGGGTTGAGGAGAAGGTGGAGTCATATTCAGAGATTCAATCCAGACTCCACTGGTCGGCGGAAGCCGGCAAGGATTTGAAGTGAGTTTGTATCGAGAAGCTTGAAAAGAATCTAAACTTACTTACGGATGTGTTTTCTTCTGGGTTAGGTTGGATGCACCAACGCGATCTCTAGAGCACGTGCTACTCAAGAAATATTTATGCAATCACGAGCCGGAAGCATCGAAGCCAACTGCCTCAACGATCTCAAACTCATTCAGTGGCGGGCAGTGTAAGTAATGTTTGAAGTTGACTTTCATAGATCCTTAGGAGTTCGGATAAATTTCAATTTTCTATCTTTAGAATTCGCCTGGACGCCAGTACAATTATCATGCCCAACCTCAGAACCTTCAAGCTCCTTCGTCTGCAGCATCAGGGTCATCACGCGATCACGGTCCTGGATCGGCCTCCGCATCGTCATCAAAATCTATCAACTGTGTGCCTGCTCCAGGGAAATTATTTCTCGCTCCTGCCCACAGCATATGTACCGCAGACGACAGCGCTATCTGAGGTAATATACCTTTCAGGCACTCTTTATAACAACAGCCTCATCAACCCGTCACCAAATGGTAGCCTAATAGCGAGTAGTGTACCCACAAAGTTAGATAGTCTCAATGAAGTGTAAATAGAAAAAATTTTGCTGAAAGCGAACACACTTTTTTTTTCTCGCAAACGTTAGGACATCTAGGAAAAGTCGATTTCGAGAAGTATGAAGCAATTGTAATGGAACTTGTTACGTTGTTTAAGTTGGACTCTCTGTTGTATGATTCTTTATAATTGGTGAAAATCGTCTGAAAATCAATGGTTACATGTTCGGAAATCAGAAATTTAAATAATTATATTTCTCCAATCTAGATCCTTCCCATCTGTGGATAACCTGTGAAATAACAGAGCTTATAGTCGATCAAATTAGCAAACTAAACCTGGTGCAAACGTGTTTTAGAGGATACATCATAGTTTGGGCTCAAATTAATCAAAATGAAATTTGATTCGGACAAGTACTAGGACATAACAACAAAAATAACTTCAATATAAACGAGTAACAGCACAAGGTTTAGCCAGCTTTAGAGGAAGGTAGTTGAATAAAATACGCAAAGCAAAAATAAAACTCTGCAAAGTCGCCAATTAAAAGGATAATCGATATGAGTACGTTGGTTGGGAGTGAACAGGGGAGGGTTTAGTATTTCATAAAAAATATACATATCATATACAGTAACAAATAAGGCACTGGATAAAAATGCTAATAAATCATTTGAAATGGAGCTTGTTTGTATGTTTCGTTATTGACATCCGAAACACAAATTTTCTCATGATGACAGTTGTTGACAATGACATTTAAACACACTTGATCTTCTGTTACTTAGGCCGATACAAATATTAAATTTCTTTTATGTCCGACAGCTTTTGAAAGGTAAGAGGGAAGTAAAAAAAATCAAGGAAATGAAAAAAAAACTAAAAGTGTTGATGGCGCTACTTCGACGAGAAACAACACGCCCCACAAAGTCGATCTAATATGTCATTCATCCACCTATCGTGCGTGAGGGGATCGTGTATGAACTCAAGATCGTAGAAGGTCAACCAGTAAACAACTACATCTATTGTTTAGAGACTAAATGTGATGATTTGATCCGATACGAACAAAAGTCTAATGCTTTCAGTGCGAATGTCCTCTGCAAATTATTATTTAATTACTTACAAACTACCTTAAGGTCTGAGGAAGGTTTTCCGTTAAAAAGACACGTTGTAGCACTCTCGAGAGAAAATTGCCCAATTCAGCGCGCCAGAATGATGCTGTCAGTGTCGCCAAAATTATTTCATCATTATGCAGTTCACAATTTGCTTGATAATTTGCTAAACGGAAAACAAAAGGAGTTGGCAACAATGGGGAAGAAATGTATCACTCATGCAGTGGTTCGAGCGAGAGAACAACAGCAGCGCACCAATCACGCAATGGGAAATCAAAATAAACAAACACCAGCTGGTTTTGTAAAATGAAAACATAGGCCGTTTCAGAACAACATTAGAAAATATCGTGAGAGTTTCTGTACAAGGTTTCCACACAAGCTTTGAAAAGGATTTAGGTGATAACAGTGGTGCTGGTGTAAGTAAGACAAATAAGACAAATATGACAAATAAGACAAATAAGCCGAATAAGACAAATAAGACAAATAAGACAAATAAGATAGATAAGACTGAAGGAAAACAAAGTAAGTTTCTCCAGGAATTCCTTCGGAAGTTCCTCCAAATTCCTTCGGAAGTTCCTCAGGAATTCCTTCAATTTCCTCCAGGAATTCCTTCAAAAGTTCCTCAGAATTCCTTCGGAAGTTCCTCGAGTATTGTTCGGAATTCCTCAGGAATTCCTTCGGAAGTTCCTCAGGAATTCCTTCGGAAGTTCACTCCAGAATTCCTTTGGAAGCTCCTCAGGAATTCCTTCGGAAGTTCCTCAGGATTTCCTTCGGAAGTTCCTCAGGAATTCCTTCGGAAGTTCCTCCGGTCCGGGAGTCTCAGGCATTCCTTGAGTTCCTCAGGAATTCGCCGGAAGTTCCCCAGATTCCGGAAGTTCCTCCGGGAATTCCGCCGGAAGTTCTCAGGAATTCCTCCGTAAGCTCCTCAGGAATTCCTGGAAGTTCCTCCAGGAATTCCTTCGAAGTTCCTCCAGGAATTCCTTCGGAAGTTCCTCAGGAATTCCTCGGAGTTCCTCCAGGAATTCCTCGGATTCCTCAAATTCCTCCGGATCCTCTGGAGGATTTGGAGGATTTTCCGGAAGAATTCCTGGAGGAACCTCGAAGGAATTCCTGGAGGAACTTCCGAAGGAATTCCTGGAAAGGAACTTCGAAGGAAATTCCTGGAGGAACTTCGGAAGAATTCCTGGAGGAACTTCGAAGGAATTCTGGAGAACCCGAAGGAATTCTGGAGGAACTTCGAAGGAAATTCTGGAGAACTTCGAAGGAATTCCTGGAGGAACTTCGAAGGAATTCCTGGAGGAACTTCGAAGGAATTCGGAGGAACTTCCGAAGAAATTCCGGAGAAGACTTCGAAGGAATTCCTGGAGGAACTTCCGAAAATTCCGGAGGAACTTCGGAGGAATTCTGGAGGAACTTCCGGAGGAATTCCTGGAGGAACTTCCGGAGGAATTCCTGGAGGAACTTCGAAGGAATTCGGAGGAACTTCGAAGAATTCCTGGAGGAACTTCGAAGGAATTCCTGGAGGAACTTCGAGAGAATTCCGGAGAACTTCGAAGGAATTCCGGAGAACTTCAGAGAATTCCTGGAGGAACTTCCGAAGGAATTCCTGGAGGAACTGTCGAAGGAATTCCTGGAGGAACTCCGAAAGAATTCCTGGAGGAACTTCGGAGGAATTCCTGGAAGACTTCGAAGGAATTCTGGAGGAACTTCGAAGGAATTCCTGGAGGAACTCCGAGAAGGAACTGGAGGAACTCGAAGGAATTCTGGAGAACTTCGAGAGGAATTCCTGGAGGAACTTCCGAAGGAATTCCTGGAGGAACTTCGAGGAATTCCTGGAGGAACTGAAGGAATTCCTGGAGAACTTCGAAGGAATTCCTGGAGGAACTTCCGAGGAATTCCTGGTAGAAATTTCGAAGGAATTCCTGGAGGAACTTCGGAGGAATTCGGAGAACTCGGAGGAATTCAGGAGGATCTTCCGGAGGAACTTTCAGAGGAATTCGGGAGGAATACCTGGAGGGATATCCGTAAAATTTGTCCTAGAATTCCTTGAATTCTTTGGAAGTTCCTCCAGGAATTCCTTCGGAAGTTCCTCATAATTCCCTGAGGTCTCGGGAACTCCGAGTTCCAGAATTCCTGGAAGTTCCTCGATCAAAATTCCTGGAACAGGAAGTTCAGAAATTCCTCCATGCTCTCCAGGAATTCTCGAAATTCCTAGGAATTTCCTGGAATTCTCGGAGTTCAAAATTCGGAAGATCTCAGGAGTCTCAGGAAGTTCCTCTGGAACTCCTCCAGATCCTCCTGGAGGAATTTCTGGATTTTCCGGAAAGGGGTAATTCCTGAAGGAACTCGGAGGAATTCCTGGAGGGAACTTCCGGAGAATTCCTGGAGGAACTTCCGGAGGAATTCTGGAGGAACTTCCGAAGGAATTCCTGGAGGAACTTCCGAAGGAATTCCTGGAGGAACTTCGAAGGAATTCCTGGAGGAACTTCGAAGGAGGAATTCCTGGAGGAACTTCAGAAGAAATTCCTGGAGGAACTCCGAAGGAATTCCTGGAGGAACTTCCGAAGAAGATTCCTGGAGAACTTCAGAAGGAAGCAATGCGTAACGATCCTTGGAAAACTTCCTTCGAGAATGCTTGGAAGACTTCTTTCGGGAATCCTTGGAAGACTTTCTTCGGGAATCCTTGGAAGACTTCCTTCGGGAATCCTTGGAAGACTTTTTACAAGGAATCGTTGGAAAACTTGCTTCAGGAATCATTGGAAGACTTTCACCGATAACCCTTGGAAGACTTCCTCCGGGAATCTTTCGAAGATTTTCTTCGGGAATCCTTGGAAGACTTCCTTCGGGAATCCTTGGAAAACTCCCTTCGGGAATTCTTGGAAGACTTCCTTCGGGAATCCTTGGAAGACTTACTTCGGGAATCCTTAGATGACTACCTTTTGGAATCCTTGAAAAACTTTCTTTGATTGTCCTTGAAAGACTTCTTTCGGGAATCGTTGGAAAACTTCCTTCTGGAATCCTTGGAAGACTTCCTTCAGGAATCCTTGGAAGACTTCTTTGGGAATCCTTGGAAGACTTCCACCGATAATCCTTGGAAGACTTCCTTCGGGAATCTTTCGAAGATTTTCTTCGGGAATCTTTCGAAGATATACTTCGGGAATCCTTGGAAGACTTCCTTCGGGAATCCTTGGAAGACTTCTTTCGGGAATCCTTGGAAAACTTCCTTCGGGAATCTTTGGAAGACTTTCTTCGGGAATCCTTGGAAAACTTCCTTCGGGAATCCTTGGAAGACTCCTTCGGGAATCCTTAGAAGACTTACTTCGGGAATCTTTGGAAGACTCTCTTCGTGAATCTTTAGAAGACTTCCTTCGGGAATCTTTGAAGACTTCATTCGTGAATCTTTCGAAGACTTCCTTCGGGAATTCTTGGAAGACTTCCTTCGGGAATCCTTGGAAGACTTCTTTAAGGAATCCTTGGAAGACTTCTTTCGGGAATCCTTGGAAGACTTCCATAGGGAATCCTTGGAAGACTTCTTTCGGGAATCCTTGGAAGACTTCCTTCGAGAATCCCTAGAAGACTTCCTTCGGGAATCCTTGGAAAACTTCCTTCGGGAATCCTTGGAAGACTTCCTTCGGGAATCCTTGGAAGACTTCCTTCGGAAATCCTTGGAAGACTTCTTTCGGGAATCCTTGGAAGACTTCTTTCTGGAATCCTTGGAAGACTTCCTTCGGGAATTCTTGGATGACTTCCTTCGGGAATCTTTGAAGACTTCCTTCGTGAATCTTTGGAAGACTTCCTTAGGGAATTGTTGAAAGACTTCCTTCGAGAAACCTTGCAAGACTTCCTTCTAGAGTCCTTTGAAGACTTCCTTCAGGAATCTTTGGAATATTTCCTTCGGGAATCGTTGGAAGCCTTCCTTCAGTAATGCATGGAAGACTTCCTCCGGAGATCTTTGCAAGACTTCCTTTGGGAATCCAGAAGAATTAAATCTTCAGAATTTTTCAAGTGATTCTCTCGCCACTTATTCCGAGATAGTAGTTTTAGGAATTCCAAGAGATTTCCCAAATAAATTTTGGATAAAACCCCTCCAAGAACTTCGTTAGAATTCGTCAAGGGAATACAAATTATTTCCCACTATTTATCGTAGGAAAATTCCGAGAACCAGGTTTTGTAAGAGGATTCCTTCTGGAATTCCGGCTAGAAATCCTATATGAATTTCGGAAAAACTCTTTCAGGAATTCACGAATATTCCCAACAGAAGTTCTGGGAGAATTCTTACAGAAAATCCTTAGAGGAATCCTGCGGCAATTCTTGAAGGATTCTTGCAGTAATTGTTGATGCATTTTTAAAAGGAATCCTTGGAGAATTAGTTCGAATAGCTTAGATGAATTCCTATTATTTTACCGGATCGGGAGTGCATTTTTACTATGACGCTATCCCTTGCTGATATTCCCTTGCGGTTAATAACTTTTCAATCGATTTTTTTTACTTTAAAGCATATTCAGATTCATCATAGTTTCTTTTCTTTTCAGAAAAACTGCTTAAATAGCGGCGAAGTCTCGATAAAGAAATAAAAGATGTCGACCGAAATCTAACCAGTATATGCGTCTGCATAGCTTCCAACCAAACCCTAGTCCATAAGTACCTACCAGACTAGATTTTCATTCTTCTGGAACAAGAATTGAATTGAGTAGCCATCTTGCGCTTCAATCAGTTATCACAATGCTATTGTATCTCATCTTCAAAGATGCATTGATCTAATTCAACGGTCCTGGGAATCATTTATAATCATTTATCCGTAGGTCAGGGAGTCTTTTAGTTGTTAAAACATGAAACGTTTTCATCGAATGTTTCGCAGGTTTCACTAGCTTCAATCTTATGACAAATACTAACCTTCTGCGAAGAAAACGCATAATAATAATCCATTCTTGCGTACTTGTGTTATAGGATATCCTCAGTGTAAGGAATATCTGATAAATTGTAAGATTAATTGGATCTGCTATACGAAAACTTTGCCCCTCTTGAGGACTGCTGGAGTACAGTTAAAGCAGCCATTAACGACGCAGCGGAGAACAACGTCGGTATATGGGTCGAAGTCGACGGAACGATTGGTTCGACGAAGAGTGCAGACAGATTCTGGAGAGAAGGACGCAGCGCGGGCGGTCGCGCTGCAGCAAGGTACCCGGCAGAACGTGGAACGTTATAGAAGGAAGTGGAGACAGTAGACCCCCCTTTTCAGGAGAAGAAACGCCGCCTGGAAGAAGTGGAGTGCGAGGAGATGGAACAGCTGTGCCGTTCTCAAGATACAAGCAAGTTCTATCAGAAGCTCAACGCATCCCGCAAAGGCTTCGTGCCGCGAGCCGAAATGTGTCAGGATAAGGATGGGAGCATCTTGACGGACGAACGTGTGGTGATCGAAAGGTGGAAGCAGCACTACGAGGAACATCTGAATGGCGCTGAGAGTACAGGCAGTGAAAGTCAAGGCAGCGGAGGAGATGACTACGTCAGTTCAGCGGACGATGGAAGCCAACCAGCCCCCACCTTGAGGGAAGTTAAGGATGCCATCCAACAGCTAAAGACCAATAAAGCAGCTGGTAAGGATGGTATCGGAGCTGAGCTCATCAAGATGGGCCCGGAAAAAGCTGGCCACTTGCCTGCACAAACTGATAGTCAGATTCTGGGAAACCGAACAGCTACCGGAGGAGTGGAAGGAAGGGTTATATGCCCCATCTACAAGAAAGGCGACAAACCGGAGTGTGAGAACTTTCGAGCGATCACCATCCTTAATGCCGCCTACAAAGTGATATCCCAGATCATCTTCCGTCGTCTGTCACCATTAGTGAACGAGTTCGTGGGAAGTTATCAAGCCGGCTTCGTTGACGGCCGCTCGACAACGGACCAGATCTTTACTGTACGGCAAATCCTTCAAAATGCCGTGAATACCAGGTCCCAACGCACCATCTGTTCGTTGATTTCAAGGCGGCATACAACAGTATAGACCGCGTAGAGCTATGGAAAATTATGGACGAGAACAGGGAAGCTTACAGACTGATCAAAGCAACGGTGGATGGTGTGCAAAACTGTGTAAAGATTTCGGGCGAACACTCCAGTTCGTTCGAATCGCGCCGGGGACTAAGACAAGGTGATGGACTTTCGTGCCTGTTGTTCAACATTGCGCTAGAAGGTGTCATGCGGAGAGCCGGGTGTAACAGCCGGGGTACGATTTTCAACAGATCCAGCCAATTTATTTGCTTCGCGGATGACATGGACATTGTCGGCCGAACATTTGCAAAGGTGGCAGAACTGTACACCGCCTGAAACGTGAAGCAACAAAAGTTGGACTGGTGGTGAATGCGTCAAAGACAAAGTACATGCTTGTGGGCGGAACCGAGCGCGACAGGGCCCGCCTGGGAAGCAGTGTTACGATAGACGGGGATACCTTCGAGGTGGTCGAGGAATTCGTCTACCTCGGATCCTTGCTAACGGCTGACAACAACGTTAGTCGTGACATACGAAGGCGCATCATCTGTGGAAGTCGGGCCTACTACGGGCTCCAGAAGAAACTGCGGTCGAAAAAGATTCGCCACCGCACCAAATGTGTCATGTACAAGACGTTAATAAGACCGGTTGTCCTCTACGGACATGAAACATGGACAATGCTCGAGGAGGACTTGCAAGCACTCAGGTATTCGAAAGACGGGTGCTTAGGACCATCTTTGGCGGTGTGCAAGAAGACGGTGTGTGGCGGCGAAGAATGAACCATGAGCTCGCCCAGCTCTACGCGAACCCAGTATCCAGAAGGTAGCTAAAGCCGGAAGGGTACGATGGGCAGGACATGTTGCAAGAAAGCCGGACAGCAACCCTGCAAAGATGGTGTTCGCTTCCGATCCGGCAGGTACGAGACGGCGTGGATGGGCAGACCAGGTGCAGAACGACTTGGCGAGCGTGGGGCGTATCCGAGAATGGAGAGATGCGGCCTCGAACCGTGCATTGCGGCGTCAAATTGTTGATTCAGTGTTATCTGTTTAGATGTTAACTAAATAAATGAAATGAATACGAAAACTTGTGCAAAAATGGGTATTTTTTATTGGTCCAATTTTGCAGCACCCCGGCCAAATTGCGTACATTCAGTTACGGCTTCATATGACAGTGATGGCTTTTCTGATCTTCATTTTCTGAGTAATCAGTGCGAATAAGATCCCCAGTCATTAAACAATATACGATATATGATGCAACATAATATGTTAGAGTGGAGACAAATCATTCATAGTGCTTATTGTCCAACACACCAAGGCTGGGTGAAGGATTAATGGTGGCATCTACATGGTTTAATAATTTCATATACGATACTACAGGTTTCAAAGTATGTACGCCATTCAAAGAATTAAGTGAAAAATAATTCATAAATGGCATACGTGGGAAAATATCGAGATCTAAGAATGAATGTATGCCCTTTTCAAGAATGCCATCGGATCAGCAGACTCGAACCTTCCCGTGTGACACATGGCGACATTCCTGTTCTCGTCCCCCGTCCAAGGTAGGAGCGTTCACAAACAGCATCACAGACAAGACAAGAAAAATCCTTCCGGATTCATTTTGTTTCCCCTTTCACTTGGTTAAGCACATGCAGCATCGGGTATCCCATACGAGAAATTATGGGAAGCACGTCTTATTCGCATTTTGAACCGACCCGACGACGACGGCGACGGCCAACCAACTTGGCGACGAATCCAGTGAAGTAGTAACGGAAACGTTCGTTCCTCCCCAGAACGCACCCCCTAAAATAAACTTTCAGCTTTGAATTTAATTTCCTTCAGAAGTAAATCTCATTTCCTTTTAAAGTAACCGAAGCGCACCGAAAGACCGATGGGCGTGAGCGGTACATATGAGCACATGTGGAAATGAGTTTTCTCTGGTGGGCACTCCAAGTGTGATGCCGGTTGTGTGTTTGTTTGCTGGGATGTGATGCATGAAAAATCGATCTCATATTTTGTGGTCCGGATGGCTCCGCAATCTAAAGGGTCAACTTTTGGGCAAACTGGCGTTTCTGTTTGGGTTAACCATTTGACAGTTCCGTGGTAGGGCTGATTGAGGCTTAAAATGTCACGTAGGAACACAGAAATGGATCATGGGCAAACTTCCGAGAATGTTAGACGGTAGAACTGCTTTGATCACCTGTTGACTTGTGGCTTTGACTTATTGGTTCAGTGGGTGTAAAGGTCGAATGTGGAATAAGCAATTTCAAAGGCATTAAGTTCCTTTGAAATGAGTAGAAGCACCGATTTGGTTATAGATTTGACTAGCTCAACAAATAAATCATTCATATTAAACCTTACTCATTCCATCTAATTATTCGAGCCTCTATAAAATCTAACGATTGTTAGTATAGGAAGTCTTTTGCCTAATCTCATTTGATAAGATAGAAGTGTTGCATAAATTAAGTCCACAAATTAAGCAGATAGTCTCGTGTATGGCTGTGCACAAAATATAAGATATACTTAAGGATACCATCCGTGAATTACTACACGCTAATCGATATTCGCCCACATCATGGTAAAAATATTGTATTTAATCACAATCGATTATGACTATCAAAAGCTATAACAAAAGAGTGATGAAATTTAATTGCAAAAAATCAATTGAAGGTCATTACAAATATGAATTAGCACTTGTTTAAGATGGGTTTGCACCTTCTTCATTCAATTCCACCATTTGATTGAATTTGACAGATACGTATTTTCATTCTAAACAGTAAGGTCAAGTTCAGTGTCTCGTACTTGACTCGACTTACATACGAGACACTGGAGACGACCTTACTGTTGAGGTCGAAATACGTATCTGTCAAGGTTCAATCAAGTGGTGGAATTAAATGGGAAGGTACAAACTCATCTTATGACAAGTGAAGACATTCCACTAAAAAGCTCAAAATAATTTTCTTTACAGCTGAATTAAACAATTTATGTCCTATTTTTTTCTACAAAATAATAAATAATTATGAAATATTGAATTTGGTAAATAGTGTTTTGCTACATCATGGTTGAAATACTTAACTTCCATTCCACTGCCATTCCCATTCCATTCCAATTACATTCTAATGCAATTCCAAGGCCATTCTATTCCAATTCCATTCTGATCATTCCAATTCCATTCACTTCATTCCATTCATTCCACCTATTCCAATTCCATTCCACCCATTCCAATTCCATTCCATCCATTCCAATTTATTCCAGCATTCCATTCCAATTCCATTCCAATTCCATTCCACCCATCTCCAATTCCATTCCAATTCCATTCCAATTCCATTCCAATTCCATTCCAATTCATTCCACTCCATTCCATTCCATTTCAATTCCATTCAAATTCCATTCCAATTCCATTCCAATTCCATTCTCAATTCCATTCCAATTCCATTCCAATTCCATTCCAATTCCATTCCACCCATTCCACTCCATCTCCACCCATTCCAATCTACCCACCCATTCCACCTCCATTCCAATTCCATTCCAATTCCATTCCAATTCCATTCCAATCCCATTCCACTCCCATTCCAATTCCATTCCAATTCCATTCCAATTCCATCTAATTCCATTCCAATTCCATTCCACCCATTCCACCCATTCCAATTCCATTCCAATTCCATTCCAATTCCATCTAATTCCATTCCAATTCCATTCCAATTCCATTCCAATTCCATTCCAATTCCATTCCACCTAATTCCATCATCTCAATTTCATTCCAATTCCATTCCAATCTCCATTCCAATTCCATTCCACTCCATTCCAATCTATTCCAATTCCATTCCACCCATTCCAATTCCATTCCAATTCCCATTCCAATTCCATTCCAATTCATTCCAATTCCATTCCAATTCCATTCCAATTCCATTCAAATCCATTCCAATTTCATCTCAATTCCATTCCAATTCCATTCCAATTCCATCTAATTCCATTCCACCCATTCCAATTCCATTCCTAATTCCATTCCACCCATTCCAATTCCATTCAAATTCCATTCCAATTCCATTCCAATTCCAATTCCATTCCAATTTCATTCCAAATCCATTCCACCCATTCCAATTCCATTCCAATTCCATTCCACTCCATTCCAATTCCATTCAATTCCATTCCAATTCCATTCCAAATTCCATTCCAATTCCATTCCAATTCATCTCAATTCCATTCCACCCATTCCAATTCCATTCCAATTCCATTCCAATTCCATTCCAATTCCATTCCACCTATTCCAAACCCATTCCAATTCCATTCTACTCCATTCCACTCCATTCCACCTCCATTCCAATTCCATTCCACCCATTCCACCCATTCCGTCTCCATTCCAATTCCATTCCACCCATTCCACCCATTCCAATTCCATTCCACCC
The DNA here is from genome assembly GCF_024139115.2 of Armigeres subalbatus. Lineage (NCBI taxonomy): Eukaryota > Metazoa > Arthropoda > Insecta > Diptera > Culicidae > Armigeres > Armigeres subalbatus. The sequence continues at coordinate 188,596,606 of NC_085139.1, forward strand.
ATCTAATTCCATTCCAATCAATTCATCTATCTACTCCCATTCCAATTCCATTCCACCCATTCCAATTCCATTCCAATTCCATTCCAATTCCATCTCAATTCCATTCCAATTCCATTCCAATTCCATTCCAATTCCATTCCAATTCCATTCCACCCCATTCCAATTCCATTCCAATTCCATTCCAAATCCATTCCACTTCATTCCAATTCCATCTCCTTAATTCCATTCCAATTCCATCTAATTCCATTCCAATTCCATCTTAACTCCATTCCAATTTCATTCCACCCATTCCAATTCCATCCCAATTCCATTCCAATTCCATTCTAACTTATTCCAATTCCATTCCAATTCCATTCCATCTATCTAATTCATTCCACCTATCTCCAATTCCATTCCAATCTCCATTCAATTCCATTCCAATTCCATTTCAATTCCATTCCAATTCCATTCCAATTCCATTTCAATTCCATTCCAATTCCATTCCACCCATTCCAATTCCATTCCAATTCCATTCCACCCATTCCAATTCCATTCCAACCCATCCCAACCCATCCAACCCATCCCAACTCCATCCCAACCCATCCCAACCCCATCCCAACCCATCCAATCCATCCAACCCATCCAACCCAACTCAAACCCAACCCCAAACCAATCCAAACCAACCAAACCAATCCAAACCAATCCAAACCAATCCAAACCAATTCCAAACCAACCAAACCAATTCCAAACCAATCCAAACCAATTCCAAATCCAATTCCAATCCAATCCAAACCAATCCAAACCCAACCAAACTCCAACCAACCAATCCAAACCAATCCAAACCAATCCAAACCAACCAAACCAATCCAAACCAACCAAACCAACCCAAATCCAACCCAAACCAATCCCAAACCAATCCAAACCAATCCAAACCAATCCAAACCAACCAAACCAATCCAAACCAATCCAAACCAATCCAAACCCAATCCAAACCAATCCAAACCAATCCAAACCAACCAAACCCCAAACCAAACCAATCCCAAACCAATCCCAAACCAATCCCAAACCAATCCAAACCAATCCAAATCCAATCCAAACCAACCAAACCAATCCAAACCAATCCAAATCCAAACCCAAACCAACTCCAACCCAACCCCCCACCAAACCAATCCAAACCAATCCAAACCAACCCCAAACCAATCCAAACCAACCAAACGCAATCCAAACCAATCCAAACCAACCAAACCAATCCAAACCAACCAAACCAAATCCAAACCAACCAAATCCCAATCCCAAACCAATCCAACCAATCCAAATCCAACCAAACCAACCAAACCAACGCAAACCAACCAAACCAATCCAAACCAATCCAACCAAATCCAAACCAAATCCAAACCAACCAAACCAACCAAACCAACTAAACCAATCCAAACCAATCCAAACCAATCCAAATCCAATCCCAAACCAATCCAACCAAATCCAATCCAAACCAATCCAAATCCAACCAAACCCAAACCAATCCAAACCAACCAAACCAATCCAAACCAACAAAACCATCCCAAACCAAACCAAACCAATCTCAAATCCAACCAAACCAATCCAAATCCAACCAACCAAAAATCCAACCAATCAAAATCCAAATCCAACCAATCCGCAACCAACTTAACAAATCCAATCCAAATCCAACCCAAACTTTAACCAAATCCAACTTAAAATTCCAACCAACCAATCCAACCAACCAAATCCAACCAACCAATCCAAACCAACCAAACTAATCCAAACTTAAAATCCAAAATTTCCAATCCAAACTTTAACCAAATTTACCAATCCAAAAATCCAACTATCCAAATCCAATTTAAAATTTAAAATTTAAAAAATTTAACCAAAAATTTAAAAATTTAATTTGCAAGGTAAAATTTAAAAATTTGGGGCACCTTAAAAATTTAAAATTTATAGATTTAAAAAAACTTAAAAATTTAAAAATTTAAACATTTAAAATTTTAAAAACGTAAAAATTTACAATTTAAAAAATTAAAAGTTAAAAAATTAAAAAATTTAAAAAATTTACAAAATTTTAAATATTTAAGAATTTAAAAATTTAAAGATTTAATAATTTAAAAATTCAAAATTTTAGAAAATTTAAAATTTCTAAAAAATTTAAAAATTTAAAAAATTTAAAATTTAAAAATTTAAAATTTGTAAAAATTTAAAAATTGAAAAATTGAAAATTGAAAAATTTAAAATTCTTAAAATTTAAAAATTTAAAAATTTAAAATAAAATTTAAAAAATTCTAAAATTTAAAATTTGAAAATTTCAAAAATTTAAAATTTCAAAAACTTAAAATTTTAAAAATTTAAAATATTTGAAAATTTAAAAATTTAAAATTTAAAAATTTAAAATTTAAAATTCTAAAAATTTAAAATTTAAAAATTTAAAAATTTAAATGAAAATTTAAAATTTAAAATTTAAAATTTCTAAAATTTAAAAATTTAAAATTTAAAAATTTAAAAATTTAAAATTTAAAAATTTAAAATTTAAAATTTAAAAATTTAAAAATTTAAAAATTTAAAATTTACAAATTTAAAATTTTAAAACTTATGAATTGAGCATTTTAAAATTTTAAAATTTTAAAATTTTAAAATTTTTAAATTTTAATAAAAATTAAAATTTGAAAATTTGAAAATTTGAAATTTAAAATTTAAAATTTAAAAATCTCAAAAATTTAAAATTTAAAATTTCAAAATTTAAAATTTAAAATTTTAAAATTTAAAATTTAAAAATTTAAAATTTAAAAATTTAAAATTTAAAATTTAAAAATTTAAAATTTAAAATTTAAAATTTAAAAACTTAAGAATTTAAAAAATTTAAGAATTTAAAAATTTAAAATTCAAAATTTAAAAATTTAAAATTTAAAAATTATGAAAAATTTAAAAATTTGAAAAATTTTAAAATTTTGAAAATTTGAAAATTTGAAAATTTGAAAATTTGAAAATTTGAAAAATTTAGTATTTGGTACTTGAAAATTTGAAAATTTGAAAAATTTGAAGGATTTGAAAATTTGAAGGAATTTGAAAATTTGAAAATTTGATTTGAAATTTGAAAAATTTGAAAATTTGAAAATTAATTGAAAATTTGAAAATTTGAAAATTGAAAATTTGAAAATTTGGAAATTTAAAATTTGGAAATTTGGAAATTTAAAAATTTAAAATCTTTAAAAATTTAAAATTTAAAAATTTAAAAATTTAAAAATTTAATTATTTAAAAATTTTAGAATTTAAAAATTTAAAAATTTAAAAATTTAAAAATTTAGAAATTTAGAAATATAAGATTTAAAAATTTAAAAACTTAAAAATTTAAAAACTTAAAAATTTAAAAATTTAAAAATTTAAAAATTTAAAAATTTGAAAATTGATAAATTTAGAAATTTAAAAATTTAAAAATTTAAAAATTTAAAAAATTAAAAACTTAAGAATTCAAAAATTTAAAAATTTAAAAGTTCAAAAATCAAAAAAACCAAAAAATTTAGAAATTTAAAAATTTTAAAAATTTAAAATTTAAGAATTTAATAATACAAAAAAATAAAAAAAATTATTATTTTAAAAATTTTAAAATTTTAAAATTATTAAATTCAAAAATTTAAAATTTAAAAATTAAATAATTTTAAAATTTCAATACTCAAAAATTAAAAAATTCAAATTTTTCGAAATTTATAAATCAAAAATTCAAACATTTTAAAATTTTAAAATTTTTCATTTAATAAATTTAAAAGTTTAAATATCTAAATAGGGGGAATGATGGCTTTGGCAGGTTTTGTTCTATTATTGCAGGGGGGTTTTTTATGACTGGATTAGGCTTTCAAATTTGGCCTCCAAACATTCTTTGAATATCAAAGAATATTGTGGCAAAATCTCACAAAAATTTGGTCGACAAAACCCCCTGCTAATAATAGAACAAAACCTTGCCAAGTAAAGCCGTCTTCTTCCCCTATTTATTTTTTGTACGGGAAAGGCTGAAAGCGGTATAAATTTGCATATTTTTATAAGAATACAAAAACCACTTCAATTTGTCGAGCATGGTCGATTTATATGCCACAATATCAATGTATAGAAGGCCATTCAACTCTAAGTGTACGAGAAAGGCAAACTACTTCATAAACGCCGTGGCTACAAAATCATGCAGTAGGAATCATTCATAATTCTCCTTCTCCAACAAGAAAGGCAGCGTCTTATTTATAAAGCCAACAAACATTTCATTCGCACTTCACCCTAGTAAGTGGAAAAAAAGTGTTGGTTTCCACCATAATCGTCCCAGCTACTGTTACTTGATGTTCCGAGAAGAATAAGTCGGTGTGTTTTAAAAATAGATCACACAGCCAGATGTGTTTATAGCATCGAAGTGGCACCCAGCTTCAATCCAGACAACGATTCGATTGCTGGACCAATTTGATGAAATGGCTTATTTACAAAAGCAATACCACTACGATCTGATGCAAAAAAGGAAGTTGGAACGATCGGTTCGAGAATCACAACTGCAACCAATCCCGACGGTGGAAATTTATGCAAGAAACATGTGGCAAACTGATCCGCAGTCATACGTATCATGGTTTTGATCACTTTTTGGCGAATTCCCAACATCCCAAAAGTAGTTAAAATGATTGTCGGTACGACTGAGTTTGTTTCGATACTGCAAATTCTGAGCCGAACTTCACTGGTATGTACCATCAGAGTGGAGAGCAGAAGAATGGAAACGAAAGACATGCCGCAATCAAATGAAACGATTGATTTTACGAGTATTTCTCATTAAATCAATTTTCATCTTCCCTCGCCACCCTGCTGGAATGATTTGTTTGTTTATTTTCAAATAGCGTTTATTGGTCAGGAAGATTAAAGGCTGTTACAGCTCTGATCAGATTTGCTAATGTGTTGCCTTTGCTTGGTGGTGATTAACGACTTGTTGAGGCAGATAAAATGAAAATAAACATCGATAACATATTGAGAACATATTAACAAGAATGACAATGTATGGCAAATGAGTTATATTAAGTATAACAATGACGATTCGAATGTTAATCAAAATATTCCAATTTCCAACTCATCACAATAAACGGTAATTACCAAGTAATTAAGCATTGCAGTTGATTTACATCTTAATGGCTCTTTTACAGTTCCTAAAGAAAAGTAACAAAGTTCCTAAAAAATTTCAATGGCCTAATGCTTTTATTGCTTCTGGAACCCGACAGAACACAGGCTTCTCAAAATGCACAACAACCAAACCTCAAAGCTGCATGCACAAGCAGCAATACACATTTTCACACCGTAAACTTCGCGTGGCATGAGTTGTGGAGAGCAACGGCGGGAAATTAAACTTCATGTTTCATAATTATGGCGTGTTTATGATCTCCGGAATCACAGAATCTAGTGCCGAACTTTCGCGTACCGAACTCGGAAATCATGTTACGAGGCAATAACAAGACACAAAACCAACAAGAAACTTGAACAAACAATAAATGAAAACGAACTGTTTTTCATTGCTGAATCGGTTGCGGCGTTTCGTAGGATGTTGCATTTTGCTGAGTGAGAAAAAGTTTTTGCATGTGTTTTTTCTAGTTCGAGATGCATAGGAGGGAAATAGGATTTCTTTGGGGTTCTCGTTAAATGCAATGTGCTGCACTATGTTGTTCACAGTTGGTCACACGTCAGAATAAGTATGAAATAATTTAGTTAGCGCTTGATTGAAATTATTTGATAATATTTTCATAAGCAAAAAATAAAAAGTGGTAATAATCATAAATTAAATTAAACCATCCTTCATTTCAAACTGTTATAATAACCAAAATCTAACCAGAGCCTATCCGAACTTTTATCTGTATCGCATTAACTTTTATTATTGATCACGATGGTTGTTTGACTCCCAATTTCCATTCATGACCCATAGTTCCACTGGTTATGCAAGGAATGGAAAGGTCGGTTCGAGTGGCAGGCAATTCCACACAGGACACTCGGCCTGCGGAGAGCAGCGGCAATAGTGTGACCAAAGAATATGGCTCTGATGGCCGGGTGTTACAGGCACCGACACCGTCTGGTGCTATTTAAATAAATTTATAACGTTCTTCTTGAATAGACACGAACTGTCCGATACAAGCAAATTATGCCGAGGTCGCTGGGAGAATCCAGTGTGAGCCAACTTGTCCGTACCAAAAACCTATCCTGCTGGTATTATTGTGAGTTGCAATATAGAGCACGCTGGCCAACTGCAGAGGATATAGATGTGGTATGTGAGTGGGTGGTTGGCCACTAGGAATTCCCAAAATTTGTTCTGTCAGGCCGATGATGCTGAGCAACACTCGTTTCGGCGGCAGATGGTTAGAGCAATCCAATGCGATGGAAGTGAAAGCCAGTTATAGTCGGTCGTAGAGGGAACGAGCAGCATAAGCATAAACGCATTTCATATAACTTTTTGGATCGAAATGGAATCTGGATCTCGGGATCAGAACGAGGGAGAGAGCCGATAGTTCTACCCAGTTTCTCATCGCAAATGAAGCTCACCAGAAAAGCCGAAATTTAAACAAAAGCAGACAGCTTTACCCGTTTGCTTCGTGCCCCTGTTGTTGCCATTAAAATCGCTGCAGTGGTTCCAGAAAATTGCACAGCGTAGGTTTTTGCCATTTAGTGCTCCATTAGTACCAAACTTTTCCAAAACATATTGGTATTGAAATTTCTATAAATATCATAAAATCTTCAATTACGCCAAAATGTAAATGTTATGCCAAAAAGTCGTTGCAAACGGTGTTAAAACTGAAATATAGAATGGTAGAGGGGGTTAAAGAATAAACAATACATCAAAAGAGCTGTAACTTTTTGTCATAGTTGGTCAAAGGGTTGAACCTTTGAATTGCAACAAAATATCAGCTAAGGATTAATTGTTTGCATTTTGTTAGTTTCATCAAATACATTGGATGTCAAAAATGGGCTCAAAGCACAATCATCTCGCAAAAAAATTTCCCCTAAAAGTTTGGAATTTGGAATCTTTCGCATCGCGCAATCGACTATAAAAAGTAGGGTAGAGAAATGACGTCACCACGTCAAATAAACACATCTTTCAAAGAAACCGTTGGTAATGAAGACTTCTCCAAGCCTCTTTCTCCTCTCCAAGTACATTTGACCACATTCATTCAAATATAAATACTTCTTATAGGTTTATCAGTTTTTCACAAAACAAATCATAATTAAGATCGCCCAGAAAAAAAATCCAGGTTTGTGGGACCATTCGAAAGTTTATGTAGAATTCATTGAATAAACTCTTCCTGGAAGAACTTCCGGAATGATTCCTGGAGATACTTCCGGAAGATTCCTAGAGGAGCTTCCGGAAGAATTCCTGCAAGAACTTTCGGAGGAATTTATGGAGAAACATCCAGAGGAATTTCTAGAGGAATTGACTGAGGAATTCCTGGAGAAATTTCCTAAGGAATTCCTGGAGGAATTTCTTAAGGAATTCCTGGAGAAATTCCTGGTGGAATTTCTGGAGTAACTTCCGGAGGAATTCCTGGAGAAACTTTTGGAAGAATTCCGAAGGAATTCCCGGAGGAACTTCCGGAGGAACTCCCTGAGGAACTTCCGGAGGAAATTCGGGAGGAACTTCCGGGAGGAATTCCGGAGGAACTTCGGAGGAATTCCCGGAGGAACTTCCGAGGAATTTCGGAGGAACTTCCGGAGGAATTCCCGGAGGAGACTTCCGGAGGAATTCCCGGAGGAAACTTCCCGAGAAATTCGTGGACGAATTTCAGGAGAATTTCCCGGAGGAACTTTCGGAGGAATGAGGAACTTCGGAGGAATTCCCGGAGGAATCGGAGAATTCCCGGAGGAACTTCCGGAGGAATTCCGGAGGAACTTCCGGAGGAATTCCCGGAGGAACTTCCGGAGGAATTCCCGGAGGAACTTCCGAGGAATTCCCGGAGGAACTTCCGGAGGAATTCCCGGAGGAACTTCCGAGAGGAATTCCCCGGATATCGAGGAACTTCCGAATCGAGGAATTCCCGGAGGAACTTCCGGAGGAAATTCCTGGAGGTGAACTTCCGGAGGAACCCCGGAGGAACTTCCGGAGGAATTCGGAGGAACTTCCGGAGGAATTCCCGGAGGAACTTCGGAGTGAAGTTCCCGGAGGAACTTCCGGAGGAATTCCCGGAGGAACTTCCGGAGGAAATTCGGGAGGAACTTCCGAGGAATTCCCAGGAGGAACTTCCGGAGGAATTCCAGGAGGAAACTTCCCGGAGGAATTCTGGAGTGAACTTCCGGAGGAATTCCGGAAGAACTCCGGAGTGAATTCTGGAAGAACTTCCGGAGGAATTCCCGATAGCCTGGAGACCTTGAAGAACTTCCGGAGGAATTCCCGGAAGAACTTCCGGAGGAATTCCGGAGGGAACTTCCGAGGAGGAATTCCCGGAGGAACTTCCGGAGGAATTCTTCCAGAGGAACTCGGAAGGAATTCCAGGAAGGAACTTCCGGAGGAATTCCGGAGGAACTTCCGGAGGAATTCCCGGAGGAACTTCGGAGGAATCTCTGGAGGAACTTCCGGAGGAATTCCCGAGGGGAGGAAATTCCCCGAGGAACTTCCGGAGGAATTCCGGAGGAAACTTCGGAGGAATTCGGAGGAACTTCCGGAGGAATTCGGAGGAACTTCGGAGGAATTCCAGAGGAACTTCCGGGAGGAATTCCCGGAGGAACTTCCGGAGGAATTCCCGGAGGAACTCCGGAGGAATTCCCGGAGGGAACTTCCGGAGGAATTCCTGGAGGAACTTCCGGAGGAATTCCTGGAGGAACTTCAGGAGGAATTCCCGAGAACTTCCGGAGGAATTCCCGAGGAACTTCAGGAGGAATTCCCGGAGGAACTTCGGAGGAATTCCCGGAGGAACTTCCGGAGAGGAATTCCCGGAGGAACTTCCGAGGAATTCCCAGAGGAACTTCCGGAGGAATTCCTGGAGGAACTTCCGGAGGAATTCCTGGAGGAACTTCCGGAGGAATTCCTGGAGGAACTTCCGGAGGAAAGATCGGAGGAACTTCGGGAGGAATTCCCGGGGAAACTTCCGGTGGAATTCCCGGGGGACCTTCCGGTGGAATTCCCGGGGGCACTTCCGGAGGAATTCCCGGAGGAATTTCCGGAGGAATTCCCGGAGGAACTTCCGGAGGAATTCCCGGAGGAACTTCCGGAGGAATTCCCGGAGGAACTTCCGGAGGAATTCCCGGAGGAACTTCCGGCGGAATTCCTGGAGGTTACTTGAGTTACCCTCTCTTCTAATGCACAATTCCCCCCGGGACTACCTTTCAGTATTACTTCTGTGGGGGAAAGCGGTACTAAAAAGTAATTCTCCCAAAACAACACCTTCATCACAGTGCCTCTCCTTCGATGTTTTTGTCATACGTCTGAGGCCCTTTGGCTCCCTTTATTGGTGCCAGCAAGCACACAAAAGCGTGGGCCGCTTAAGCCCTTTACTTTTTTTTTTTCCTTGTGCCATTCCAGCAACGTGCATCTACTTTCTTCCTTTTATTTTTAGAGCTCATTTAGCTCTCCAACGTGCTCGCAAGCTACTTCCAGAGATAGTCCCCGGTGGCGGATCTACCCTTACATCTGACGGGGAGTCCCCCGGCGGCGGAAGCTCCCCTGATACCGACGACCCGCATTCGTGGATGGCTGTTATACATTACCAACACTACACATTCTACCTGGTATGTGCTTGTTTCATAGATCCGCTCAAGTCCCTACGCACATTCTCACTTCAACGGGGACCGTATGAGTGCCGAGATCGGCCCAAATATTCCGGATGGAGATGGCTTCCGGTTCAGTGGGTCTCCCCCTGACGACCAGAAGCAGGTGCATTCACGCGGCACGATCTACTCAACTGGTCCCTCGGCGGTGGACCCTAGCCTTACTCCTGGATTAACCAGATTTCCCATGAACTGCGCGCCTTTCAGCGCTTCTTGCTTAACCGATGAGCCATTCAGCTCTCACCTTGGTCGCGGACTACTCTGGATAGTCCCCCGGCGGTGGATCAATCCTACTCCGACAGGGGAAGTTCCCCCGACGTCAGAAGCTCCCCTCGGTAACCGACGTCGACCCAGTCTCAACGGGTGACCAAGGCGAGTGCCGAGGTCAATCCAAAGATTCCGGGTGGAGATAACTTCCAGTTCACACGTGGTGCCCCGACGACCTCCGAAGCCGGCAAGTACATTCACACGCCACGGTCTACTCAGCTGAAGTCCCCGGCGGTGGACTCCAGCCTACTCCGATAACCGAGTTTCATTTGCCTGAGCCATTCAGCTCTCTGTACTTTATTCATTGAGCCATTTAGGCTCCCGCCTCGGTCGCGATCGCCGAACGACTCGGATATAGTCCCCCGACGGCGGATCTTAACCTACTCCGACGATAGCGTTCCCCCGAAAGCAGGAGCTCCCTCCGAACCCGGCCGTTTTCTGCACACGTTCTGCGATGCTACGCGCTTCGCCGCAAGCTGAATACAGTTCGCGACGCTGTCGTTCCCATCCATTATCGACATATATATTCACGACTTCCACGTGACTCATGGTCCGCTATCCGTAACTGGCTGCCTGCTACTGCTTCTATGCGCGCTAACTTCGTTGCAGCAGGATGTCGGCTATCCTGGACGTCGCTCACGCAACCGCTCTCCACCGTTCTGGGGTTCTGCGCCACATTTCTTTTATGACGATGTTATCGGTGTTGGTGCTGTCCGTTCCGCATGCCCCACAACATCGCACTTCCTCTCCGTTTTGAACTGAGGACATGTGAACAGGATGTGTTCAGCCGTTTCTGTCAATACGTCTGGGCATTTTACGGACAGGTGAGAGAAGCCATGCGTGACTAAAACCTGTGTAGGGTACCATACTCTGAAGCGCATCCATGGCCTGTTCCAGAACTGGTTCAAGCCAAAGTTTAGCTCCCCATTATTATTAATTCAGACTAAGGCCGAAAAGTGGCCTATTGTGCGGTATATAAAAGTCTTTTCTCCATTCGGCTCGGTCCATGGCTACACGTCGCCACCACACACGCAGCTCTACGGAGGGTCCTGAAGTCATCTCTTCCACCTGATCGATGCACCTTACTCGCTGCACGCATCGCCTTCTTGTGCCCGTCGGATCGTTGTTGTCGAGAACCAGCTTTTCACCGGGTTACTGTCCGACATTCTGGCTACGGTGTGCCCGGCCCATCGCAGTCTTCCAATTTTCGCGATGTGAACGATGGATGGTTCCTCCCAACAGCTGATGCACGATTCTCGTGGTTCATTCGCCTTGCCTCCCACGTACCCGTCTCGCCATCTGCACCCCACCATAGATGATACGCAGCACTTTCCTCTTCGAAAACTCCAGTAAGTGCGTTGGTCCTCCACGAGCATCGTCCAGGTCTCTGTGTCCGTAGAGGACTACCGGTCTAATTAGCGTTTTGTATGATTGTCGAAGTTTGGTACGGCGGCGAACTCTATTCCGATCGGAGCGTCTTGCGGAGTCCAAAGTACGATACCGATTTCCCAGCCACTATGCGTCTCCGAATTTCTCTGCTGGGTGTCATTTCTCGGCAGTCACCAGTGAGCCCAAGTACACAAATTCTTCTACCACCTCGATTTCGTCACTCACCGATGCAAACTCGCAGTGGGTGGCTCGTGACACGTCTTCTCTTGAACCTCTTCCCTATCATGTACTTCGTCTTCGGACGTGTTGATGACTAGTCCGATCCGCTTAGCTTCCCTCTTCAGTCTGATGTAGGCTTTCCTCCATCTTCTCAAAGTTACGATACCGCCATAATATCTATGTCGTCGGCGAAACCAAATAGCTGGACGGACTTATTGAAAAATTGTACCACTCTCGTGTTAATCCCCTGCTCTTCGTATTACACCTTCCAAAGCGATGTTGAAATAGCAAAACACGAAAGACCATCACCTGTGCCGTAACCCTCTGCGGGTTTCAGAAGGACTCGAGAATGCCCCTTGAAACTCGAATCCACGCACATCACCCGGATCCATCGTCGCTTTGATCAACCGTGTCATCAGTTCTATCCGGAAAACCGTGTTCGTGCATTAGCTGCCATAGCTGGTCCTGATCGATTACCAGTATTATATGCACGGCTTTGAAGTCGATGAATAGATGATGTGTGGGTACGTTGTATTCGCGGGCATTTTTGCAGTACTTGGCGAATGGCAAAACACCTGGTCACGTGGTGGAGCGTTCGCCCATAAAACCCGCCTCGGTACTGCCCCACGAACTCCCTTGCAGTTGGTGCTTTAGTCGACGGCATAAAATTTGGGGAGAGTACCTTTGTAGGCGGCGTTCAGCAATGTGATTGCGCGGTAGTTGGCTACAATCCAGCTTTATCGCCCTTTTTGTAGATGTGGGACATTGGCCACGACACCTTCCATCCACTCCTGCGGCAAAACTTCCTCCTCCCAAATCTTGGTAATGACCCAGTGCAGCGCTCTAGCCAGTGCCTCACCACCGTGGTTAAATAGCGCGCCTGGTAGCTGGTCAACCCCAGGGGCTTTGTTGTTCTTCAGCCGGCCAATCTCCTCCTGGGATTTCCTGGAGATCCGGAGCTGGTAGAAATTATGTCCTGCGCACGTTCTCCCCAGGTCCATCACCATACCGCCATCTTCGTCTGCCACATCGCCATTCAGGTGTTCTTCCATTAGTGCTGCCGCCACCTTTGGATCACACCTCACGCTCGTTCGTAAGAAGGTTCCGTTGCTATGTCGCTGCCACATATCGGGCTGTGGCAACGTGTATCGCGCGCCCTTACGTGAACGGTTTTAACTGTCTCACAGAACTTTCGTTGTGTTATTAGCGCGGTACAGTTGCTCCGTTTCTTCACGGTCTCGATCTTCCTGCTGGCGCTTTTTCCTCCGGAAAATCGAGTTTCGTCTGTTCCAGCGCCTGTTTATATCGTTGCCTCGTTCGCCCCTCGTGCGGTGTTGCAGCAATCCTCGCCCATGCTGCATCTCTTTCCTCTTCCACTAACTGCCTCACATCGCCGTAAATCATACCAGTCGCGTTTCTTCGATCCGGGGGCACCACATGCCCAAGTGCAGCGGGTTGCAAAAGTTACCAATATGGCGGATCGAATATCTCTCCAGCCATCTTCAAGATATGCTACGCCTGGCTGCTCTTCCGTTGGAAGTGCCACTTCCAGCTGCTGCGCGTATTCTTTTGAGCTAGTCTATGTCTTGTAGCGCCGCCCAATGGTATTAAGCCGCAGTCGTCTGACTTCGACGCGTGTTGCGGGTTTACACCGTCGAGAGTTTTGAGCGCAGGCATACTGCAACAGGAGGTAGTGGTCGGATTCAATATTCGCACTGCGGTAAGTGCGGACGTTCGTCGATGTCGGAGAAGAATTTACCGTCGATTGGTGAAACGTGGTCGATTTTGGTTTCTTCCGTTTCTTGGTTTATCTCCCATGTGGCCTTGTGGATATTTTCTTTTTGCGGGGAAAGAAGGTGCTTCGGACTACTTCATTCCGCGGAGGCTGCAAAGTTTATGCAAATCGTTGGCCGTTGTCATTCGATACGGTGTAGACGTTATCCGGTCCGATGACCGGTCTATAGCATTTCCTCCCTTCCTACTCTTGTGCGTTCATGTCACCGATGACGATTTTAACGTCCCGCATGTCGTATGTCTGCTCCAGCTGTGCATAGAAACACTTCTTTCTCGTCGTCGGGTCTCCCTTCGGCTGTGGGCAGGTGCACGTTGATGGATGCTATAGTTGAAGGAACGGCATTTTAATCCTCAGCTTGCACATCCTTGCGTTGATTGGCTGCCACCCAATCACGCGCGTTGGCGCATCTTACTCCAGCACTATGAAGCCGGGTTCCCAGCTCGTTGGTGGTGCCACAGCTTTGGTAGAAGGTAGCCGCTAACGATGCCCGCTTTTCCATTACCACTTTCTGTCCTGTCCAGCAAATCTCCTGCAGCGCCACGACGTCGAAGGTTGCGGGGATGTAATTCATCGTCAGATCATCCTGTCGCAACCTGCGAAACCTAGCGACCTTGCAATTCCATGTTCCAAGCTTCCAATCGTGATCCTGTATTCGTCGCCTCAGGTCTTTTGCCGATTATATCGAGTCGCATTATCTCTTATATTGTTCTTGTAATGATTGGTTTTCTGGGCGGCTTATTGGGCCTGCGCAAACCCTCCTGTCTCCGTCGGAGGGGCCGTCGTCGTCAGGGCTGTGGCGTCCCACCTAACACCAGGACTTGGGCTTAGTGCGCTTTGAGCGGGCACACGGTCGCTTTGGTGGAGCCTACTTGGCTCACGGATACATGCAGCTTTTATAGAGGTTTAACAGGGCCCACTGTCAAAACCCCACCCACATCCCAGGCAAGCCCTCTCCTACAACTCGCAGAGATGGCCTGGGGAGGGGGATTCAAGCCCTATGGACGCATAGTCCCTGCTGCCCTGCTCCCCATCTTCTTCTTTCTTCTTCTTATTGGCATTACATCCCCACACTGGGACAGAAGCCGCCTCGCAGCTTAGTGTTCATTAAAGCACTTCCAGCAGTTATTAACTGCAGAGGTTTCTAAGCCAAGGGTTACCATTTGTGCATTCGTATCATGAGGCTAATATGCGATGATTCTTTTATGCCCAGGGAAGTCGAGAGACAATTTCAATCCGAAAATTACCTAGACCGGCACCGGGAATCGAACCCAGCCACCCTCAGCATGGAATCTTTGCTTTTGTACAGCCGCGCTGTCTAGTTACCGCACGGCTAAGGAGGGCCCATGCTCCCCATGAGGTTTGCTAATCCATGCCGACACACTTGGGACTAGTCAGGGGAAGTCAGGAGGATTCGAGTCAGGAAGTTCGGTGCATGACCGTCGAGGGATCGAGACTACGTTGCAGTGGAGCAGTGGATTAGCCAGCCAGTCGGCGGAAGAATCTGTAGCCTAAGCTTAGGGCCGGAATTTTTTAGAAGAAGTGCATGAGCACAGCCCCCCGAAGTAGTCGCAGCATCCCGTGGTCCTGGGGGACTGGAGGCAAGGAAGATAAGGGACCCTGGTTTAATCCGGGAGGCAACATTTTACGCAGGGTCGAGGAGGAGCCCATCCCTTGTTCCGCCTTCGGAGCATAAATGTGGATGCTCGAGGTGTCCTGTCCTTTCAGATTTTTGATGGCCTTTTAATCCTGTAAAAAAAAAAAAAACACTTGGGACTAAGCGATGGGTCCACCTTCCCTCAGGCGAGCGTTGCCCACCCTCTCTCTGCCATTTGGCTACCGTTGCTGCCTTTATATTTCCTTCGAGCGTTATCCAGGTGCCCCTGAGGGCATAGCACTCCTCGTCTTCCTCTACCAACAGTTTGATAGGTATCATGCCCGCGAGTACAACATGCCGCTTCGCGTGATACGGTGCGATATGCGCTTTGATAACTCCTCAGGCACATTAGAAGGCCTATGAGTACTCTCCAGCTTTCGCATCGTTGCAGTTTACGCTCAACGCTGACACCCAAGCTGGTCCTCCGCCAGGTATCGTAGTGCATTGAAACCAGCCACGTGTTTGCCAGCAGCTTGCGCTTGCTGGAGCACACCCTAGAGTTGTTCGCCATCATCCTCCCCGATAGTGCCGGAAGCTATCGCCGTCGACGCGCGCGCTGGCAGGCGTAGTCGAGCATGACTTTTAAAGCTCAACTTATCGTCGAGCATCACCCCCAATTGTTTCCAGAGATCTCTTGGAGGTGATGTCGCAGCCGCCGACTCGGTAATTGTCGCCTCCTGTGAACCGATTTCCGTTATTGTTAACGACTATCATCTCCGTTTTATGATGCGCCAATTGGTAGCTTCGCTACGCAACCATTCCTCCACTAGGACGGATCGAATGGGCTGCAGTCAATTCGACCTCTTCGACAGATTCTCCGTACACGGTCATTTCGCGGTTTACGCTCATCGGCGAATCCTGCACTAACTCTGACTCCTGGCGGGAGCTTCAACCGCAGCACGCCATCGTGTACAGTCACGTTCCACAGCAACACGGACCCGTAAAATTGATCCCTGTGGAACACCTGCCGTGATAAGGCGGTAAGCCAAACCTTCGTCTGTCTCGTAGATCAATAATCGAAGTTCTGGTAGCTTCCCAGAATTCCTTATACAGCCCTTTACCGGTACTCCCCAGCCGAAACAACGAAGTTCGCGGATCTCCATCCAGCACGCACTGTTGGAATGCATTCCGCACGTCGAGGTGTTATTACTGCGCAGTGCAACGTATACCGCGCCGCTTGCAAATTTCGATGGCGACCTTTGCAGTGTCGTAAGTTCACCGATTTAATGGCACCCAGAGTAGACCTTCCTGCTCCGAAAGTTCCAGATTGCTCGCTCGATAATCCTCCTACCTCCTCGACGTACGGCGACAGTCTGTTCAGGATCAACTTCCAGTAGCTTCCCCTACCGTGTCTATAAGACATGGATTGGTCTGTACGCTGAGGGGTCTCCCTTGGTGGCTTGCCAGGTTTCAGCAACAGATGACCAAAAACGCTGTCTCTTCCATTATATCCAGGAATACGTCCTCTCGTCCAGACACTTCTGCATGGCCAACCTAAACATGTTCGGGTTAGTCGTTATGGCTGCCTTCAATGCCATATTATTCGGGATCTCGTCCGAACCAGGTGCTTTACTCGGATCGATGGACTTTGCCACCGTCAATATCTCTTCTACCGTCACCCTCTCCACCGTTTCATCATTTGCTACCCTCGCTGCTGGCGGCCAGTGGGTTGGGCCGTGGTGGGAATAGTGCCTCGATTATAGTCTTCAGCCTCGTTGGATATCGCTCAGGGAGGAGCCAGTGCTCCCTCTTGTTGGGCCATCACCACCTGATAGGCGTATCCCCATGGGTTCGAGTTGGCGCTCTGGCACAGTCTGCCGAAGCAGGCTTTCGCTTTCTTTGATGGCCTTGTTTAGAGCCAGTCTCGCTGCTTGAATTGCTCGATGCGTTCCTCCCTCACTTCCGCCAAGCGTGTCCTTTGCGTTTTTCTTCTAGCCCGGAGACAGGCTGCTCGAAGGGCTGCAATTTCATCGCTCCACCAGTATACCTGTGGCCTGCAGTTCCGTGGTCGCACCTTCCTCGGCATGGTCGCGTCACAAGCTCGAGACAGGACCGCAACCAGTTAGTCGCCGCTTAAACTTCCCGTGTTTTCTTCCAGACCCATAGCTTCACTGAAGGTCCCACCGTCGAAGTGGGCGACCTTCCACGACCGGGTTGTGGGAGTAGCTCTCCGGCTTTCTCTTCTTGCCTCGCTGCCTATCCTGTACCGGATAGCTAGATGGTCACTGTGGGTGTAACCGTCGTCGACCATCCACTGCATATCACCGACCAAACTTGGACTGCAGAACGTTACGTCTATTATCGATTCCACTCCGTTTCGCTGAAAGGTACTTTTGGAGCCTTCGTTGCACAGCACGAGATCCAGCTTGGCGAAAGCCTCTAGCAGCGTTTGCCCTCTCCGGTTAGTAAAGCGACTTCCCCACTCTATCGCCCACGCATTGAAGTCTCCTGCAATTACTACTGGCTTGCTACCCACTAGGTCTGATGTTAGCCGATCGACCATCTCGGTGAATTGTTCTATCGGCCACCTTGGTGGGGCGTAGCAGCTGCAGTAGTACACTCCATTTATTTTCGTCAGGAGGTCTATCTGTGAGCAAGTGTGTTTGCGGATATTCCTACGTGCGAAATAGGTACTGCTGATTGTCATCCCTTCAGCAGCAGCAGAGGTCACAAGTCGCAGACCATTATCGTCGGGCCAAAGAAGCTTTTATTTTCTCGATCAACACGATTTGCTCTGTCGCCGCCGTTGTAGTGGATATGGTTATGAAATAAAGTGATTGCGATGTGATCCACCGCTAGGAATTCACGTTCTCCGGTTTTTCCTGGATTGCAGACACGTTCATGACGACCTTTTGTAGCTCACGAACTAAGAGACCAACACGTGGGGATTTATTTAAGACTCCCTCGTTCTAGAATCCAACTTTCCAATAGTTGTTCTTTATTTGTTGCCGTTATATCCGCCAATGGCTTTTGCCTTTCTTGGTAGCTCTGAAATCTTCGGTAGAATCCCTCGCAGGCACTCGGACAATGATCAAATAACATGGATAACAGACACTTGTACCCCGTTCAAATATCCTAGCACTATTAAGAGGTGCCAGTTCTTGTGACTTAGAACAAGAACTTCGATACGTCGAACTCAATAAATAGTATCATGCTCATTAGCGTCGATAAGTGGATGAGCTGATCTTCAGCATAAAGGTTTTGACCAATCAATTTTGTAGAAGACGACAGCGTTCTGAGTCCCAAAGATTTTGAAGTATAAGAACATGATTTAATAGTTGACTGTGAACCATCGCACCTCAGCATTGATACTATCCGTCTATTTTGAATTGGCAACACGGTCATCCACCAGATGCCGGTAGTCTCTAAATTTACCTCCAGCCCTCCCTCGTGAGCGAACAAACATTCGGTAGTAGGTACAGCTAAGAATTTTATTGCAACTTATGCTGACTTTTGCATAGGAATAAATTCTACCATCGCATCGACAAGCTATATGTACGTTCACGAGAAATTGAAAGTAATAGTGCGCTTATGGTACCACTCTTGCGATTCGAGAAACGAGAAATAACTGAACCTTGTGATAATAAATTCAGGCATAAAGATTAACAATCATATGCTGGTCAGAATTCAGGTTGAAAAAACGTACGATACAAGGTCGAAAAGATATAAAAAGGGACAGAATATCGAAGAGATCTAATAAAGTTGATATGCCGAAAAATTCCAAATGTTTCTACTCCATTTTGTTAATTCATATTTTCATTGAAAACAAAAACGCCTTTTTCGATTTTCAATTTTGTCACACCAATTCGATCTAGGAAATAATCCACAGGATGTTCCTTTGTCGCATTCAGTATGTACAAAGTTTTGTGTCTCGGTTTGGTCTTTTCACAATCGATTGTTCGGTGACGCCAAACTGAAGGCATTCCTATCGAGCACCGAACAGTTTGTTCAACGTGAAGTAACCTGGCTCAGGAAAATATGTCTCAAAGTTTATCATACGCCTTGTCCTCAAATCGCTTATAAAAATGAAGTGCATGGGAATCGAATGCAGGGAGCGGCCTCCTTCATCGGGGCACATGGGACAAAGCAAGATCAGTTTAAACTTTCATAACTAGTACGCTTGTATGAATACTACGAACGTGCACACATAAACAAGTATACCCAATGCTTGCACCTCATGATACACGAGTTTCTCACCTACCACAATCGTGGCGATGTTCGGTGCTTTAGCTTGGAATAAGTTTGTAGAGAAACTTTGGACATTAAAAAAATTCTTCCTTAGGAAAGTGCGGCAGAATGAAATATGTCTTCATAAGCAAAGTCGGGTTTGTCGATAACGAAGGTTTGTTAGTCGATGGATGAGGATCCAAAACAGGATTTCTATGTTGCTTGCTGAAGATTTATTTTTGACATTAAAATTTATAGATTTTACGTCTCATGATGCGCATATTCTCCATATGGTGTTAAGCACAAGCATCCTGGAATCCAAAACTAAATGCACTCGCGTTGTCAAGGGCACCCCATTCAGAACGGAAACCTCACACAACTGTCATTTTTATTGTTCCACGCATGCTGCGACGCAGCAAAGCTAAAATTATTAAAAAAAAAAAATCACAGGTTGTTGAAGAAACGAGTGAACCGACACGTTGATTTTTGTCAACAATTTTTTTTTATATCGACGAAGAGAAATGATTAAATAGTTGAACATAATATCGGATAAATTTACAACCTTAAGTATTAGAATAAGTGATAGCAAATAGTTTTACGAAAAGAAATTAGTGAAAAATTGGAAGAGTTTGAAAATACCAAAGACATAACCTGAAAATGAGTGGCAGTAAACCCAGAACCCAAATAATCACAAGAAACAAGTATGGAAACACACAAAACACGGTTAATGTGAGGCAGACGCGAGGAACGACACAGCCCGCAAGGAAACAGCATGACGAACGACTAGTAGAAGAAGCAAAATCAGGAAAAGGTACCGTCAACTGGGGGGAAGATGATCATTTTTAAGACAAAACATGCCATAACAAATTTCATTGAAATAATATAGCTCAATACGATATTTTATTCAATTGATATTTTTCCAATGATCTAATGAAATAACCATTAATAGTATGAATCATTAAAATATTGAATTATAAAAATACTATAACTTTTCTCTGACGACTCACAGATAAGGTTAAGGGCTTATTCGGAAGCGAATTTCCCTAGAAATTCAGTGAGTGACGTTTTATAGACATGAGACACTTCTGTATGTAGTCATTGAGCTGGTTTTGCCCCAATGTCCCATACTTCAAAATTTTTCATATTTTGGTACTTTTATCTTTCAAAAATTACACTGAACTTCTGTTTTCCTCTTCATTGTAGATCCATTGTAGATCCATACATAGCACTTTACATATTTTGTTGGAAATTTAAAGGATTTTGGGGTCAAATAATCATCAAAGTGCATCTATGACAATTTTTTATGTATTCTGTAAAAATAATAATATCCAACAAATCATTTAGACTATATTACATCGAATGATCATTTAGGGTCAAGGAATGTAAAATAACAACATTGCCAATGACAACGACATTATCCCGTCTTGTAAATGTTGGGACAAACTCAACTCGCAATAAGCGTTTGTCCCAAACCGCAACAGTATAGGACACTTCTCGCCCGCCACGCATTTTCAGAAGTCGTCGGTTTTCGCTGTCGTTTTTGGTTAAATTAGTAGCATTTATCATAGATTAGCCATAAACTTAACCATCTGTTGACATGATTTGCGTTTTACTTCTAAAATAAACATGTTATCGCAGTTTGAAAAGTTCACAACAATTACCTCTCCATGTTTGTTGCAAATAAAATGGAACGCAATAATGTCTTTATCCTCTGCAGATGGGGACAAAGAGTTATCGTTATTCTCTTTTGTCGCTTGTTTTTTGCATTTTTCAGCGACAATTACATTCCTTGTTTAGGGTTAATATACGGTGATTTAAAAACTTGTAAGCATTGATGTAGCTCTACATATAGTCAATTTTGGCTACTGCCAATTGATTATTCAAATATTTACAGATAATAGTTGATATTATTGTCATAACAAAACTTGATACCATAAAAAACACAAGAACAATAATATTTCTATTAATTTTCACAGAATACATAAAAAATTCACGTAAAGTGCAATTTAATACTTATTTGACCCCAAAATCCCTTAAATTTCCAACTTTTACCAACAAATCATGCATAGTGCTTTTTCTATGGATCTATAATGAAGAGGAGAACACATCTTTAGTACAATACTTGGAAGATAAAAAGCACGACAAATATGATAAACTGTGATGTATGGGACATTGGGGCAAAACGAGCTTAATAACTACATACAGAAGTGTCTTCACGTCTATGAAACATCTCTCACTGAATTTCTTAGAAAATTCGCTTCCGAATAAGCCCTTAACCTTATCTTGTGAATCGCTCGTGAGAAAAGTTATAGTATTTTGTATAAAAGTTACATTAAATGAGCTTTATGACCTCTAAATCTCTATATAATTCAATATTTTAATGATTTATATGATTATTAGTTATTTTCATTATATCATTAAAAAATATCAATTAAATAAACATTAAAACATCATTTCCTTGCTCAGAATCATTGAGCTATATTATTTCATAGGGGAATTTGGGCAAAAAGGTAAGAAAAAAGAGTATCTCCCATCACCTCCTATCCAGGATCACATCAAGACTCATAACATATGACTATTCTTGTCTAGTTGTGCTATCGGGTATGGTTTGGAAATGTTTGGCATCGGTGCTATTAAAAAGTTTTAAAAAATCGTTTTTACTCAATAAATAACCAAATAAAACATTTGTGAAACGATTTATTTCATTAATTTTTGTTCGGTAAACATTTGTCAATAACCGTTCAACACTTTGAGACAATAATATCAACACTTATCTGTAAATATTACTATTTCTTACAGAATACATGGAAATTTCACATAAAATGCACTTTGATACGTATTTGACCCCAAAGTCCCTTAAATTTCCAACTTTTACCAACAAAATATATTTAGTGCCCTTCTGTGGATCCACAGTGAAGAGATAAACTCAATTTTAGAACAATGTCTTAAAGATAAAATGACAAATAGTTTGGAAACTCGCGATATATGGGGCATTAGGGCAAAGCGAGCTCAATAACTACATACAGAAGCGTCCCACGTCCATGAAACAGCGCTCACTGAATTCTTTGCAAAATTCTCTTTCGAATAAGCTCTTGATCTCTTCTGTAAGTTGTTCGTGAAGAAAGTTATCAATTTTTTCCACCTTTGAAATCGGATTTCCCCATTGTGCAATGGGTGTTTACATTTTAAATCGAAACAAATATTTTCAAAACATGTACTGCTATACGTTGCAATAATCAACAACTTTAGTTTTCTGAAATGCGTTCGCATTTATTAAAATAAATTAAATTTTCACAAATTTTTTGAGTAATCTGGTTTGGGGTGAAGTTGATCAAGACAGCTCTTCTAAAATCATTATGACCTAGTACTCGAAATACACTAGGTTATTTGTATGAATGTTGAATTTACTACGTAAAGAAGTCTACGAAGTCAATATTTAAAACGAAAATAGCGTCATTTATGACTATCTCTCTCTTTCTTCCACGAAATACATTTTCATGATTATAATCGAAAAACTCGGATTTTCCAACTATCGGTAACATTACTTGAACGGATAATATTGTTTCAGGGAAAAAGAGATCATGGAGCAAATGGATTCGGATCAGGAAGTAACGTGTGTGGAACGAGTCAAGCGAAAAGGAAGGGAAGAGGAGCTGAGGACTACGGATCAATTCAAGATAACGTTTAAGGGAAAGGACCATCCAGGAACGGTGTGGGTTTATGGATGTCCGTTCAAGGTGGAAATATATCTGTTCCCCATCAAACAATGCGCAAACTGTTGGATGTATAACCATAAAACGAAAGACTGCAAAAAACCCAAGAAATGTGGAAAATGTGGAGGAATGCATGATCATCCGGAATGCGAAGAACAAATGAAATGCATAAATTGCAAGGGGCAACACGAAGCAAAAGATTGAAAGTGTCCGGAGAGTGCTCGACAACGGAAAATAAAGGAAGTGATGCAAAAGGAACGGATTACGATGACGGAAACGCTGGAGAAGTTTCCAAAGGAAAGCAACCGGTACGCCCTTTTAGCCGGAATGGACGAATTCCCTGAGCTAAACAGTGATCTAGATGATGAAAACGAAACAAGTACGAATCTAGGAGGTAATTCCTACAGACAACATTCAAGAAGCAAAGAAACGGTCTACAAGCAAAGAAACACAAAAAACCGGAAAATAAGACACAGTGGAACGGATGAAGGCGAGGATCCCAGCCAAAGAGAAAGTGTACGAAAAATGGTTGAAGAAATCAGAAAACTAAAAAGAAGAGTGCATAGGGTAGAAGAAAATTGGAAAGTGGTAGGAAAAGTGGTTAAACTACAATGTGCAATCGAAGATCAACTAAAAGTAGATCAGGACCTGGCGTCACTGGAAGCAAATATATTATATTAGCAATATGGTTCACTTCGAGTTTTTCCATACAACGAAATGGCGAACAATTTGCCGGTGATAACAACATCATCTAGCGAGCAAAGAGGAATCTAAACATGTTTTTTTCTAGCTTGTGCTGGAAAACCCTCCTGCCATCGTCCGGTGAGTAGTCATACAGTTGTTCGATGACATTTAACAGTGTGGGGATGTCCATACATTTTTCAATAAATCGATTACCGGAATATCGACTTTGTTAAATGCAAACACTACTGTAAATATTTCGATGAAGCAGTGCAAAGCAGACAAACTACACCTTTGCTTCAATCGTTCAAACTGTGAAAGCCGTTCCGCAAACATTAAAATGATTGTTCCACTGTAAACATTTCTATCATTTTCTTCAGCAAGAAATTTGATTAATTCTTTCTGAATATTATCGATATTATTCCAATGCATCATTCTTCTTCCTCTTCGGTGTCCTAAATTCCTACTGTAACTTAACACCTGCGTTTCAACTTATTATGAATTGAAAACTTTTCGCTGCCCACCATTGATTGAATGAATATGTATCTTGAGTGGAAAGCCATGAAGATGACACTCATCCGATTGCGTTTTTTTATGTTACGCTTATCATAATGGGTATGATTATTTGGTTACATTTAGACATGGAAACTGAATTGAACAAGTTGCTTGGATTAAACGCATCCAAGCACCTTCGCTCAACTCACTTGAACGGACAGTAAGTTGAACATGTTCAACTCTTGGCAAGTAAATTGCATTAAACTAAGCTGTTCAATTCACTTGCCCTTTCAACACGTAGTAACATTACGGTGAGCTATTTCGCATTAAACTTAATCACGCCTATTTTATTGTGCTTTCTCGATTTCGTATCCAATATCAGATATTTTTGGGATTTAATAGATTATTTTCGATACTTTCGCAAGAAAAACTAGTTGAACGTACCTGACCTTGCTCGGGATTATACTACAGTCGCTCTCCACATCTCGATATTGAAGGGACCATCGAGATAGGAAGAGTTCGTGGAATGGAAGGAACGTTTAAATGGGTACTAGATCCAAACCAGCTTGTTGCTATGAAAACGACAACAAAACAAATATCATTGTTTATTGTTGATCTGTATTGTTGTCGTCCAAATATGGTCTAGTAGCCTAAAAATTTGAACATATCGACATAAGGAGAGTGAATCCAGAACAAAATACGATTACAACACATCGGGATAGAAAGATTTCAAGATAGGGAAGTTATCGAGATGTAGAAAGCCAAAATGTATGTAGATTGAAGGGACCGAGGAAACCATCGACATAGGGAGAGATATCGAGATATAGAACATCGAGATTTATAGTACGTTCAGATTATGAGCTATATCACTTGATATAGCGAATCTTGACATGAGATGCCATATGCATTATTTCCAGTGAAAACTAGATGTACAAACACTGATGTCAAGATGCTCTATATCAAGTGATATAGCTCATAATCTGAACGTACTATTACAGAGTCAACTATATTTTGCATTCTTACTGTCAATTCTTGAGTTCATTCAGCGCCGCACTCTAGATCATTTTTAGCGCGATCGTATTGGGTTTCCTTACAACTCGCATCAAAATTGTATTTTCACAATTTCTCAACTTTCTCCTCAAAATTTTGTGATATTTTATAACACAGCAGTCCTCAAGACGAATCGATTAATGAGAAACCCGTACAAATCGGTAAACCCGTTCGTGAGTTATATTGCCTCAAAGGAAATGCAAACTCATTTTTATATAGAGAGATTGTACCACAAACGTAATTATGTTTGAATTGTATTTATATCAGACTCTCATATCGAGCAGTTTGTTCACAAAAGTACGTTTCTCTCTGTCAAATCATATTCACAAATTGATAACAATTTGGGAATTCTCAATTGGGTTTATGCATGGGATTATGCATGCGAGTTAATTTGAAAAGAAATCATCATTGATTTTATAAAATCAAGATAATTCAACGCGGTGTGTGACAAAAAAAATGAGCATCGCTAATACTTTCACTACGTGAAAATATAGCTCATATGGGCCAAACACATGGGAAAACTGTCAAAACGCACGCAAACGTGTCCATTGTGTTTGACCCTTTAGGCTTTCATTTCGTGACTATTTGAAAAAAATCTACCGAGGGTCCCAAACAACTTTTTTTTCTCCCTTAAACGGAACCTTTTAGTTGTAAAACAGTCAATTATTTACCACGTCACGACTAAATGAGTTTCCTAGATTTTTTTCTTTCAATCATCATATAAAAAATTAAGGAGGAATCGATTATTACCAAGTTATAGTCTAAATAACTTGTTTATGGAAGCTCAAGCGTCAAAGAGCATAATGAAGCCAAACTCGATAAATGTATGAAATCCTCTGAAAATAGCTGATAAACGCTTGGATGGAGATTATGCACTGGTTCGATATCTTTTTTACATATATACCCAATTCTTTCTCAACACCTGCCAAAATTGAATCTTGTTATGTGAATCAATAAGTTTAACTAATGTCACAAAATTATTTCAAATGATCATGCTAAACAATAATCTACCATAGTAATATAAAAGCCTTTCTTAGCCATGCGGTGATATCCCAAGCAACATTTCAAGTTTTATTCCGCTCTAGAAATGGTTTTCAAATATCAATTTAAAACAATTGTAACAGCAATATCCCTGATCTCCCTTGAATATATTGATATTTCTCCCTAATATATTTATAATGCAAATCAACTACCAAAAAAGTGTTTTACGTGGTGAAAAACATTGTCTAATCATGAATTATTGGAACGATTAATTGAGATACGGTTTACACTGAGTGAAAGCTGTTGAGTATTCCTTTAGCTATGTAGGTTTTCTTTAACCTGCGCTTGATGGGGAAACTTCATTAACAGTACAACGAAAAAATAATTTTCTCCATACTAATTTGCATGCAAACTTGAAACGGCTTGTGCTAAATCAGTTTTAATCCAAATGAGCTCAAATTTTCAGGGGAAACTCAGAACATGGTAAAGAATCAGATGAGCACTGTGGATCAAAATCAATTTTTTGAACCACCCTAATGCTCATCTCACAAGTAGGTAAAATATTTTGATCATATCATCCTTGAAAATGTGATAAAAATCGTTACGTTTTCAAAAATCCTTAAGTCTTGAATGTCGGAATTCCATCGTTTTTCTAGCTCAAACAATCATTTTGTAAACTCTTATCCATCTGTATATCTATAAATCATAAATCTATAAATCTCTACGAATTTTGTTAATTTACATTTAAATTCAAAAAGTGTAACAAAACATAAGTAAATTGATCAGGGTCACTTCCTTGCTGTTAAAAAATACCAGTGAGTTTAACCATTGCCTAGCGGTAATGTTTGCTAGCCAAATGTTGAATTCAATAAATTCGGCTCCGTAAGTGTGTGTGTACAACGATCGTCATATGTTGAGTAGTTTAATTATAACGTGTATCGTGTATCGTGGCGCCACATGTGGGGTCGCCAGAATTTCGTGAGAGTGAATCATATTGTTATTATATTATGCATCTCGAGATAAAATAGAATACTGCGGCTTCCTGCTGGTTGCTTCTCAGGTAATTGCAACGGTCACTAAGCACAACAGTGTCAATGAAAATCTCACCCACTGTATGCACTTGCCATGATAAACACTCTCCATGTACTCAGTGACTCCGGTTGCCTCTCACTAATACAATCGAACACTGTTGTCATTTCACGAAATGCACGTGGTTTTGTTTTGAGCGGGAAAATTCTGCCTATCTTTTAACACGGCGGCTATCTTGACGTTTACCTTCACAGTCGAGCCTGCGAGTGTAAGACCGCCGCAGCATTATAGGAAAAGATTAGCGCAACAATATGGGTCAAACACAATTGATACGTTTGCGTGCGTTTTGACAGTTTTCCCATGAGAAAACTGTCAAAACGCACGCAAACGTATCAATTGTGTTTGGCCCAACAGTACATTTGATAAAAGTGTTGCAGTCAAATGAGCAAACAGCAACATGGTGAGCGAAACAGAGAGCGAGTAGGTGCACCGGCATGGTCCCGCCGGATACAGTTCATCGAGCTATATAAAATTTATTATACATTTCCACAAAAATATGCCTACCACACTTCTGCTACAACATTTGATTTTCCATTTGCATTCGATTAAACATAATCGATTAAGTTTGCAAAATAAACATCAAGCATCCCTATATTTTTTTCATGATGACATTTTGAAGTGTGTGTAAAACGATCGTCATATTTTGGGTAGTTCGATTTACGTGTGTATCGATCCTTTCGGACGCGAGTTGGCGCCACATGTGGTGTCGCCAAAATTTCGTGAGAGTGAATCATATTGGTAATATAGTATATTTGCTACAACTTAATGTCAAGAAATGTAATTTGATCACTTTCAGTAGAAAACGGAGCACACCATCGATAACTGTAACTCTAGGAAATCAACCAGTAAAAAAATGTGAAAGGGATAGAGATTTGGGTGTAATCCTAGATGCTAAGCTAACCTTTACTGACCACTACAACACCATTATCCATAGAGCAACAAATATTCTCAGTTTTATTAAAAGATTTAGTTATAACTTTCAAGATCCTCATACAATTAAAACTTTGTACGTTGCGTATGTCAGATCAATTATAGAATATTGTAGTATTGTATGGTCTCCGTATATGAAACACATGATGATCGAATAGAATCAATTCAAAAGCAATTCCTTTTATATGCCTTACGCAAATTAGGGTGGACAACATTCCCACTTCCGTCGTACGAGGCGCGATGTATGCTTATAGATATCCAATCATTGAAAAAGCGTCGTGAGTTTGCCATGATCTCATTTGTGAATGATATTGTTTCGCACCGCATTGATTCCACCAAACTAAACAAACTTGTTTAAATTTTTACACTCCTACTCGGCAATTGAGAAATCAAAACTTGTTTGCCACCTGTCATCATCGAACAAATTATGCAAAATTTAGTCCAATGAATCAAATGATGTCTGTTTACAATCAGTATTGTGAAGCAATTGATTTAGCCATGCCTCGTATGAGCCTAAGAAAATATTTTAGGAACATTAGTTACAATAGAACATAGTTATAAATTTTTTAATGTAGTCTACATTATGTTTGACGAAATAAATAAATAAATAAATAAATAAACTCTGACGCCATTCGGCTACCAAGATATTGGAAGCTTTCAACATTCTCCACTGGTTGCCCGGCTACTGTGAAACTGGAAGGAGTCACCGTGTTTACATCCAACGATTTGGTTTTGTTGACGTTGATGACTAAACCTGCCGAAGAAGAGCGCTCGGCAAGGTCGTTGAGCTTACTCTGCATATCAGAGCGCCGTTGCGCGAGGAGTGCAACATCATCCGCCAATTCGAAGTCGTTTAGGTGCTCCATGGTTATAGGCTGCCATAACAGCCTGCGGTTTGGTTCACGGTCAATCGCATCTACCAGAATCTCGTCGATTACGATGAGGAACAGTAACGGTGATAGAATACATCCTTGCCTCACACCAGCTACGAACCGGATAGGGTCGGACAAGACCCCATTGTGCAGCACTCTACACGAGAAGGCCTCGTACTGTGCCTCGATGAGGCCGATGATTTTCTCAGGAACTCCCTTGCGTCTCAGGGCGCCCCATATATTGTCGTGATTGAGACGGTCGAAAGCTTTTTCGTAGTCAATGAATACCAAGTAAAGGGACTCTTGGAATTCGTTGACCTGTTCCAGAATGATGCGGAGCGTGACAATATGGTCCACACAGGATCTTCCGGCACGGAATCCGGCTTGCTGCCGCCGGAGAGTCGCATCGATCTTCTCCTGAATCCGGGCTAGGATAATTTTGCACAGAACTTTGAGAACGGTACACAGCAACATAATGCCTCGCCAGTTATCGCATACAGTCAGGTCACCTCTTTTGGGTACCTTCACTAGGATACCTTGCATCCAATCGACCGGGAAAGTTGCGGTGTCCCAGATATTACGATGCAGTAGTTGAGCGGATGTCATGGGGTCAGCTTTGAGCATCTCGGCTGATATGCGGTCGACCCCTGGGGCTTATTCGATTTCATGCTTTGGATGGCTGTTTGAATCTCTAGCAGTGATGGAGCTTCGGTATTGACGCGTGTTATACGTCGGATCCTAGACAGATCATGCCGAGGTGGTGATGGCCTGGCTGGCACTTGAAAAAGTTGTTCGAAGTGCTCGAACCAGCGTTTCAGCTGGTCAGTTGGGTCGGTCAATAACTGATCATTCGCGTCTTTCACAGGCATCGTTGCATTCATCTTCGCCCTGCTTAAGCGTCGTGAGATATCGTAGAGGAGGCGAATGTCCCCGGTTGCGGCGGCTCTCTCTCCTTCGTCGGCCAGAGAGTCTGCCCACGCTCGCTTGTCCCGTCGACATGAGCGTTTTACTTCCTTCTCAAGAGCCGCGTATCGTTGACGGGCTAAGACTTTGGCTCCTCTGGTTTTCGATCGCTCTATCGCGGCTTTGGCTTCTCTTCGCTCCTCTATCTTTCTCCAGGTCTCATCGGTGATCCATTGCTGGTCGCCGCGTAGTTCGCCCAGATTGTTCTCGCTGGTGGCGATGAAGGCATTCTTGATGGCGGTCCATTGGTCTTCCACGCTGCCACCTTCCGGAATATCTGCAGCACGCGTCTCCAGTTCTTCAACGAAGGACCGTTTCACCGTGGCATCTTCCAGTCGGCGTGTGTTGAATCGTCGTCCAACTCTTTCCTCCTGCCGACGAATCCACGCAATGCGCAGGCGTATTTCGCCGATGAGGAGGTGATGATCAGATGCGATATCGGCACTACTTTTATTCCGTACATCAAGAAGGCTCCGTTTCCATTTTCGGCTGATGTAGATGTGGTCGATTTGATTTTCTGTAAAGCCGTCACGGGAGACCCACGTGATCTTGTGAACCGGTCGATGAGGGAAGAGCGATCCCCCGATCACCATGTCGTTATTACCACAAAATTCTGCGAACAACTCTCCGTTTTCGCTCATTTCTCCGAGACCATGGCGTCCCATAATGCGCTCATGGTTCGAGTTGTCGGATCCGATCTTCGCATTGAAGTCGCTCAAACAGATCTTGATATCACCCTTCGGAATTCTATCTACGACGGCATTGAGTTGACTGTAGAAGTTCTCTTTGTCTTGCAGATCGGAAGCATCGGTTGGCGCATAACATTGGATTGTAGTAAGGTTTCGGACCCGTGTTCTAAATCTGGCAACGATTATCCTTTCACTTATAGGTTCCCACTTCATAAGCGTAGAGTGTGCCTGAGCGCTTAGCATGAAGCCAACTCCGCGATGCCGGGGAGCGTGTTCACCTCGTAAACCAGAGTATAGCAGAACTTGTCCCGACGGCGTTCTGTGTTCTGCAAAGTTTGGCCAACGGACTTCACTCAGTCCCAGGATCTCAAGCTTCATGAGGCGTGCCTCATTGGCAAGTTGTGCCAATTTACCCTGCTGGGCTAGGGTTAAAACATTCCATGTTCCTATTCGTGTCCGTTGTTTCGCGCTAAGAGTCGTCGCCGTAAAATCAGTCCGTATTCTTTCATTATCGGATTCTCGAACAAATTGATGTTTCGGGAACAGTAGGTTGTTGGCCCTAGGTTCCCTATCCACCGAGATGGGGCTGCCATCTTAGATATAGCTTCCGGGGAATAGCATTTCATACTCAGCCGCTGGATGCCAGAACAGACGCTGTTGGACCCGCACCTCCTTGGTGAACAGACGCTCGGTCAGTCGGGTCAAATTTGTTGAAAGTCCCACCCAACACCAGGACTAGGCTAGTGCGCTTTGAGCGGCACACGGTCGCTTTGATAGGGCCTGCTTGGGGACACATGCAGCTTTTTATAGGAGTTCAACAGAGCCCACTGTCGAGCCCCACCACATCCTAGGCAGACCCCACAGGACGCACCCTCTCACTCTAGCTGATGTCAGAAGGACAACAGTGCCCAGGCTGCACTACCAGCTAAGTACGCAACCCTTGGCTGGCGGTCAATTGTCATCGGAAGACCCGTGGAAGCGTGAGTATTGGAATTTGTGAGGACCAGAGCTATGTAAGGCGCTCCTTCCCGGATGTCAACTCACCATTTCGCAGCCCAGATTCACGGCAGCAAAGACATATTTACAACCAGCTCGACGAACCAAGCTATTGTCTGTTTGTCCTTGTATATGTGTTTGTGCATGTGAGGCATGCAATTTTTTTTTTCCTCAACAGGCTTCAAGAGTGCAAGAAACAGCTGTTATGGACAGTATGAGCCGGTCATGTCCTTACACTTAATTCAGGATTGGGAGAGAAAAATTAGTTTGACACTCATTGTTATTCTTCTCCATGAGCACCACGGGAAAGGAATCGTTGGTTAGTCAGAAAGGTAATTCATGTAATTCATGCCACCTTGGTAAGCAACTAAACGAAGATATTTTGCAAACTTGAAGATTCAAACTGTGTTTCAAATTAATCCAACGCAAAATCAATGTACTGATTAAACAAATTTTTGCTCTGCGAGGCAGACTTTTTTTTACTTCGCGTTCTCTTGGACTAGCTGCCATCCCGTGATCGTCAGCAGCACGATCGATTCCGTAGTCATATTGTGCAAATAGTCAAAGAATAGGGTTTCTTACCCCATTCCCGGCCTAATATGCGTACGACTGCATTATTTAATTGATATTTATGACAGGAAGCAACTTTTCCGGAATTTCGTGGGCCG
This sequence comes from Armigeres subalbatus, assembly GCF_024139115.2. Lineage (NCBI taxonomy): Eukaryota > Metazoa > Arthropoda > Insecta > Diptera > Culicidae > Armigeres > Armigeres subalbatus. The sequence continues at coordinate 188,628,962 of NC_085139.1, forward strand.
TGCAATACTGCAAAGGGGTTCCCTTCTGCTTAAAAATAGAAAGCGAACCACTTGAAACGAAATTTTTCGAAATACCGCATATGCTTAGGTGGAAGTGGGCCGACACAGAGAACTACGATACCTGCGAGACCAAAGAAAACATCGAACACGTAATCTACCATTGCACGAAATACAACGACGAAAGAGCGAAATGCGACATCATTACTAGAAGCAAATCATTAATGAAAATACTGTAAGATATACGAGAAACAGAATACAAATCTATATGCAATTACCTCACGGAATGCAAAACAGATATATAAGCCAAACAATAAAACAACATAACATCAGGAAAAACCTGGGAAAACGAAACTAAAATACATGCCACACGGAAAATGTAAAAATAAGACAAGACTAGCGGCAATATGGATCTGTATAGGTCTCAGCCGAGCAGTTGTAAAGCAGCAAGCAAAGAAGAAAAATTTTCAAAAATGACAGTTGTGCGTTGCTTCCGTATTGAGTGTTGTGCCCTTGAAAACGCTAGTACATTTAGTTTTGGATTTCGTGAGGATTTTTCATAACCTAACTAAAATTTATATAAAAGATTTTTGATTTTCTGGTTGAAGCAATTTCTGCCATGTTTTGAAACAGATGTACCTCGAAATGAATTCTGTTGCACTGATACAATGTATCCAATTTCTTATTAGCTATAACAACAGAACAATATGATTGCCGTTGTTTCAATGTTGCCACCCTTGCACCACATCCGGTTCAGGGATCAACTGACAGAATAGAGAAAATATCCAAAGGACTTACCCTTCTGACACGCGACAAAAACAAAACCTCCCTGGCACCTTTAAATCCAACAGATAATGTTCCGGAATAAACAAATTAATTTAACAAATTTTAAATACCCTCCGGGAAGCTTCCACACGTCTCAGGCACCGCGGCTGTGGTTTTGTTTTGACATCTCTGAAAGTATACAAACACTATCCTTAGTTGGTCGTTCCCAACGGCTCATCATTGGGTTTTATTGTCCTTGGAATTATGTGTAGTGTATGTGCGTCTCTTCCGCAAATGGGCTGCCCGGTCTGTCAGTGCCGGTCTGGATTGGGGTGGTGACAGTTTTTCCGGTTTGGTTTTCGGGTTGATGCCTGCTGCCTGGTTGCGATGGTTCCTATGGCAAGTCGGTCGGCACCCAGATCCATCGAGAATCATCAGGATCCTTTTAAAACGCACGAACCTCAGCGCCATGAGACGGAGCCTTCTTCCGAAAAAAGGGTTCAACACTTCCGTCCGTGAAAACGGCAGACGACACATGGGAATTATGCACATAAGGCGTAGGCTTGGGCGAGGGGTTTGAACAGGCAGCAATTTGACGTGCGACGGGTTTTTAATGGAGTTGGGAAATATGTTTGCTTTGCACAAATTTGTTGCGTCGGGAAATTTAATAATTTAGTTCGGTATGGAGGAGCGATACGGCGGGTCGTCTTGGCAGATTTATGTTGTTCAAGAGACGAGAATGACACTTTAAGCCGTCTGAATATACGTTATTGAGAACTTTGCAGAAGCACGACTACTCGTAATATGGTTCGTATGATAAATTTGAAACTTTTAAACAAGACTCTCCCAACGTCTTTTTTATTTCATTTGACTGTCAAGGTCTCGTTGGAACCAATGCACACAAAAATGTTTATTTTAGCTGATTAGAATATCCTAAAACAAAGTCTGGATTATCTTCACGTGTAGAAACAATAGAACCTAATTTTAACTACTGTTCACCGGGAGTCGGGAGAAATTAACGTAAATTAAAGTAAATTTTACTTAACTTTAGTAAACGCGAGATGGTTTCCCCCACTTCAATGCCCTTGCTGTTATTTAATGACAACAAAGGAAAAAGGGAGTGAGATTAAAGAGAAAAAAGTATCTTTTTTTAACCGTAAAAAGTGCATAAAGACGATCACACAGCTGAAGCAGCAGGGCGTCCGAGAGATGCATTGTATCCAGAGGAGGAACTCGTACGATAATTTCGTTAACACGCCCACTATTATCCTGACTCTGAACCTTGTCGCAGAAGCATTTCGAGCCTCTTGAAAAAAAAAGCCTTCCGAGCCTCTTGAAAAAAAAGCCTTCCGAGCCTCTTGAAAGGAGGCTTCCGAGCCTCTTGAAAGGAGACTTCCAAGCCTCTTGAAAGGAGGCTTCCGAGCCTCTTGAAAGGAGGCTTCCGAGCCTCTTGAAAGGAGGCTTCCGAGCCTCTTGAAAGGAGGCTTCCGAGCCTCTTGAAAGAGGCTTCCAGGCCTCTTGAAAGGAGGCTTGAGGCCTCTTGGAAGGAGGCTTCTGAGCCTCTTGAAGGAGCTTTGAGCCTCTTGAAAGGAGGCTGAGCTCTTGAAAGGAGGCTTCCGAGGCCTCTTGAAAGGAGGCTTGAGGCCTCTTGAAAGGACCTGAGGCCTCTTGAAGGAGGCTTGAGCCTCTTGAAGGAGGCTTCTGAGGCCTCTTGAAGGGGCTTCCGAGCCTCTTGAAAGGAGGCTTCCAGGCCTCTTGAAGGGGCTTCCGGGCCTCTTGAAGGAGGCTTGGGCCTCTTGAAAGGAGGCTCTGAGGCCTCTTGAAAGGAGGCTTGAGCCTCTTGAAAGGAGGCTTCCTGAGCCTCTTGAGGAGGCTTCAGGCCTCTTGAAGAGCTGGGCCTCTTGAGGCCTTTACCAGGCTCTTGAAGGGAGGCCTGAGCCTCTTGAAAGGAGGCTTGAGCCTCTTGAAAGGAGGCTTCTGAGGCCTCTTGAAAGGAGGCTTCTGAGCCTCTTGAAAGGAGGCTCTGAGCCTCTTGAAAGGAGGCTTCTGAGCTCTTGGAAAGGAGGCTTCCTGAGCTCTTGAAAGGAGGCCTGAGCTCTTGAAAGGAGGCTTCTGAGCCTCTTGAAAGGAGGCTTCTGAGCCTTTCTTGAAAGGAGGCTTCTGAGCCTCTTGAAAGGAGGCTTCTGAGCCTCTTGAAAGGAGGCTTCCAGGCCTCTTGAAGGGGAGGCCTGAGCCTCTTGAAAGAGGCTTCTGAGCCTCTTGAAAGGAGGCTTCCGAGCCTCTTGAAAGGAGGCTTCCGAGCCTCTTGAAAGGAGGCTTCCGAGCCTCTTGAAAGGAGGCTTCCGAGCCTCTTGAAAGGAGGCTTCCGAGCCTCTTGAAAGGAGGCTTCCGAGCCTCTTGAAAGGAGGCTTCCGAGCCAGCAACATCCCTGTTAACCACCCGGACGACGGACAACAAATGAAACCCCTGCAACGGACCACTATTTCAAACTAAGGACAACCCTACGGAACAAGAGTCATCCCAGGCAGGACAGACACGTAGATATAAGTTAACAGTTGAATCATGAGACTACAGAATATTAATCTTTTATTATAACCAGTACATCGCCAAATTTCAGGAGAATTTTCTTGCAAAGCACGATATGTGAACAGCAAAGTTATTTCAACTACAACTATTTATGGAATATGCTGAAAGCGGTCAAACACAAGCTGATATTTTCACAAAGCAAAAAGAGTTTCTAACATTCTATGACAATGACATATGGCAGAAATGACAATAAAATTCGTAACATATACAGCCTGTGAGTCATGATAAATCAACTACGTTGCAAATTGTTAAATCGTCGAAAAGTTATGAGAAGCCGCCTAAATATCATATGAGCCTTCAATGCGATTTAATGGAAACATACTCAAAAAAGTAGCTATTCTAAATGAGTTGCGCAACTACTTAGGTACTGTTAGTCAATAAAATAGAACTAAAAGTACTTCTCATTATAATTTTGATTTGTGCAGGCCCATCTATGTGAAATGAATGGCTGTAAAGGACTAAAGGACTTCCGGTCGGTCCCTCTACGACGAAGGAGCAACATGGTGCCATCTCTACAGCATAGGCTAACGGCTCTCAGAAGTGAGCAAAGCTGATACAATTTATACACATAATAAACAAACTTAAAGCACCCCTCTACTTATGTTCAAGTTGCTTTTTCCAAACGAGGTATATTTTAGCTTTTCATGGGTGCCGGAAGCCGTGTCCCAGCCAAGCGCAGCACAGTTCGCAGCCAGTCTGCATGCCGGCAGGTGTCTTCCATGGCAGGAAATCTCTCTGCATCACGCTCTAAAAGGCTTCAGAGTAAAAACATTGCAAAACACATTCCGCCTGGATGCATCTCAATCCGGTATGGCTCGACTACCGGAGGATGGATGAATGGCGGTACTACACAGATGTTACAAGAATGCTTCCTTTTGTCGTGTTCGCACTAGAAGTTAGGTTAACTACATGGGGAAGAGTGCCCGTATAAGCTATTTAGGTAGGATAAGTGTGTGGCTCATGACGTGGATCTCCTTCTACTTATTATTCTTATTCTTCTTTAATGACTCTACAATCCTATTGGAGCATGGCTTACTTTTCAATACAATATTCTATCAGTATTTCCGTAGTTTTTAATTGCAAGCCTGCTAAGCAAGTAACAGTATGAATTTTTATCTTGTGTGAGAAGAACAATGTAAGCACCCCATACCAAAGAAAATGATTACCATCCGAAAACATCCTAGCGCAAATCACAAATCAACACTGGAGGCCCTCATGCTGTGAATTATGGGTTTCAATTTTCATACTTGGTTTTCGTTGAGTATGAGGCTACATTGAAACTTTCTCAACACACACCGTGGGGAACCGTCAAAACAGTCAAAACAGTAAACTAAAGATTTTTTTCGAAAAATCTTGATGTGCAAATTTATGATCATTATTTTACAATTTACCTGCAAATCGTGTTTTGGAAATTATATTACATACTGAAATATCAAGGGGAGGGATAATAATTTAGAATTTTGCGATATTTCATAATAAATTTGAGAGGATTTTATAGCACCAAGGACTTAAACAGTTTTTTTTTACCTTACAGCCTAAAAATCACTAGATCATGGTAAAACTCTAATTGGAATGAAGTGGAACAAGACTTGCGGAGCACACCGAAAACTTAAGGTTAGAGGTTGTTGCAATTATGTTCGGCATTCAAATTGCTTGTTATGATTTTTGAAACTTGATCCACCTTTAAATTTCATCTGGCTTGACTGAAGGAATAACATGAATATCAATAATGAGCATTTCTGTTTTCTTCATGACTTTGGTTCCAAACGAGAAATCGCTTCGCAACAACAACTGCCTTTCAGCTTGAAAAGTATTCTGTATAGTTAATGTGTTGATTCTATTTAGATAGTTCATGGGCCATCTAACGGAACGGTCTTTCACATAAGGGTCAGTATTCGCAGTAATTTCCAAACAAACTTTAAATGATGTGTACACAGTCCAATTACATCCAAATTTGCTAAAAAATTGGGATGATTATTAAAATGGCAATAGCAATATTAAATGGCAATTTTTCAATTTTTCAATTTCTCAATTTTTCAATTTTTAAATTTTCCAATTTTTCAATTTTTCAATTTTTCAATTCTTCAATTTTTTATTTTTTTATTTTTCAATTTTTCAATTTTTTAATTTTTCAATTTTTCAATTCTTCAATTTTTAATTTTTTAATTTTTCAATTTTGCAATTTTTTAATTTTTCAATTTTTCAATTTTTCAATTTCTTAATTTTTTAATTTTTCAATTTTTCAATTTTTAAATTCTTCAATTTTTTATTTTTTTATTTTTCAATTTTTTAATTTTTTAATTTTTCAATTTTTTAAATTTTCAATTTTTAAATTTTTTCATTTTTCATTTTTCATTTTTCAATTTTTCAATTTTTCAATTTTTCAATTTTTCAATTTTTTAATTTTTCAATTTTTCAATTTTTCAATTTTTTAATTTTCAATTTTTAATTTTTCAATTTTTCAATTTTTCAATTTTCAATTTTTCAATTTTTCAATTTTTCAATTTTTAAGTTTTCAATTTTTCAATTTTCAATTTTTCAATTTTTCAATTTTTTCAATTTTTCAATTTTTCAATTTTCAATTTTTCAATTTTTCAATTTTTCAATTTTTCAATTTTTCAATTTTTCAATTTTCAATTTTCAATTTTCAATTTTCAATTTTTCAATTTTCAAATTTTCAATTTCTCAATTTTCAATTTCTCAATTTCAATTTCAATTTTTCAAATTTCTCAATTTTCAATTTTTCAATTTTCAATTTTCAATTTTTCAATTTTTCAATTTTCAATTTTCAATTTTTCAATTTTCAATTTTCAATTTTTCAATTTTTCAATTTTCATTTTTCAATTTTTTAATTTTCAATTTTCAATTTATCAATTTTCAATTTTTTAATTTTTCAATTTTTCAATTTTTAATTTTCAATTTTTTAATTTTTCAATTTTTAATTTTTTCAATTTTTTAATTTTCCAATTTTTTCAATTTTTCAATTTTCAATTTTTCAATTTTTCAATTTTTCAATTTTTCAATTTTTCAATTTTCAATTTTTCAATTTTTCAATTTTCAATTTTTCAATTTTCAATTTTCAATTTTCAATTTTCTAATTTTTCAATTTTTCAATGTTTCAATTTTTCAATTTTTTAATTTTTTAATTTTTCAATTTTTCAATTTTTTCTCAATTTCTCAATTTCTCAATTTCTTTCAATTTTTCAATTCTTTAATTTTTAAGTTTTTTTTATTTTTCAATTCTTCAATTTTTCAATTTTTCATTTTTTAATTTTTCAATTTTTCAATTTTTCAATTTTTTATTATTTCAATTTTTCAATTTTTCAATTTTTCAATTTTTTAATTTTTTAATTTTTCAATTTTTTAATTTTTCAATTTTTCAATTTTTAATTTTTCAATTTATTCCAATTTTTTTTTCAATTTTCAAATTTTTCAATTTTTCAATTTTTCAATTTTTCAATTTTCAATTTTCAATTTTTTCAATTTTTCAATTTTTCAATTTTTCAATTTTTCAATTTTTCAATTTTTCAATTTTCAATTTTTCAATTTTTCAATTTTTCAATTTTTCAATTTTCAATTTTTTCAATTTTTCAATTTTTCAATTTTCAATTTTTCAATTTTTCAATTTTCAATTTTCAATTTTTCAATTTTTCAATTTTTCAATTTTTCAATTTTTTAATTTTTCAAATTTCAATTTTTTCAATTTTTCAATTTTTCAATTTTTCAATTTTTCAATTTTTCAATTTTCAATTTTCAATTTTCAATTTTCAATTTTTCAATTTTTCAATTTTTCAATTTTTCAATTTTTCAATTTTTCAATTTTCAATTTTTCAATTTTTCAATTTTTCAATTTTTCAATTTTTCAATTTTTCAATTTTTCAATTTTTCAATTTTTCAATTTTTCAATTTTTCAATTTTTCAATTTTTCAATTTTTTAATTTTTTAATTTTTCAATTTCTCAATTTTTCAATTTTTCAATTTCTCAATTTCTGAATTTTTGAATTTCTGAATTTCTGAATTTCTGAATTTATGAATTTCTGAATTTCAGAATTTCTGAATTTTCAAAATTTGGAATTTCTGAATTTCCGAATTTCTGAATTTCTGAATTTCTGAATTTCTGAATTTCTGAATTTCTGAATTTCTGAATTTCTGAATTTCTGAATTTCTGAATTTCTGAATTTCTGAATTTCTGAAGTTCCGAATTTCTGAATTTCTGAATTTCCGAATTTCTGAATTTCTGAATTTCTGAATTTCTGAATTTCTGAATTTCTGAATTTCTGAATTTCTGAATTTCTGAATTTCTGAATTTCTGAATTTCTGAATTTCTGAATTTCTGAATTTCTGGTTCTGGTTTCTGGTTCTGGTTCTGAATTTCTGGTTCTGAATTTCTGAACTTCTGGTTTCTGAATTTCTGAATTTCTGGTTTCTGGTTCCTGGTTCTGGTTTCTGGTTTCTGGTTCTGGTTCTGGTTCCGGTTTCTGAATTTCTGGTTCTCAGGTTTCTGGTTCTGGTTTCTGGTTTCTGGTTTCTTGATTTCTGGTTCTGGTTCTGGTTTCTGGTTCTGGTTTCTGAATTTCTGGTTCTGAATTTCTGGTTTCTGGTTCTGGTTCTGGTTCTGGTTCTGGTTTCTGAATTCTGAATTCTGAATTTCTGGTTCTGGTTTCTGGTTCTGAATTCTGGTTTCTGAATTTCTGAATTTCTGAATTCTGAATTTCTGGTTCTGGTTTCTGGTTTCTGAATTCTGAATTTCTGAATTTCTGGAATTTCTGGTTTCTGGTTCTGGTTTTCTGGAATTTCTGGTTCTGGTTCTGGTTCTGGTTCTAGGTTTCTGGTTCTAGGTTTCTGGTTTCTGGTTTCTGAATTTCTGGTTTCTGGTTTTCTGGTTTCTGGTTTCTGGTTTCTGGTTCCTGGTTCTGGTTCTGGTTCTGGTTCTGGTTCTGGTTTCTGGTTCTGGTTTCTGGTTCTGGTTCTGGTTTCTGGTTTCTGGTTTCTGGTTCTGGTTTCTGGTTCTGAATTTCTGGTTCTGGTTTCTGGTTTCTGAATTTCTGAATTTCTGGTTTGGTTCTGGTTTCTGGTTTCTGGTTTCTGAATTTCTGAATTTCTGGTTCTGGTTTCTGAATTTCTGAATTTCTGAATTTCTGGTTTCTGAATTTCTGAATTTCTGGTTCTGAATTTCTGAATTTCTGAATTTCTGGTTTCTGAGTTTCTGAATTTCTGAATTTCTGAATTTCTGAATTTCTGAATTTCTGAATTTCTGAATTTCTGAATTTCTGAATTTCTGAATTTCTAAATTTCTAAATTTCTAAATTTCTGAATTTCTGAATTTCTTTATTTCTTAATTTCTGAATTTCTGAATTTCTGAATTTCTGAATTTCCGAATTTCTGAATTTCTGAATTTGTACCGATGTACGGTTGGTTGACGCCCAGTAGCCTTTGAAGAAATTCTGTATCAGGAAAAGGGGCTCAATCGTTCATTCGTTATTGTTAATGTTCAAATAATTTCTTTTCATTTCGTTTAGTTTTGCGTATTCAACGCAAACAAGAAACATAACAATTTCTGTTCCAATATGTTGTTTGCAAATTAATAAACTTGATTAAGACCAGCAACGGTATTCCTAATTATTATCAGTAGCCTGCAAAAATGGTCAAGCACTTCAAAACAGCCGCGCTGCGATTGTATATCGTAAAAATAACACCGAAACCACTTTTCAGCGCGTTTGTCGTTTCGGTTTAACGATGATAAGCGGAAAAAGGGCCGTGTCATTATTTTACACCTTCGGAGCCTGCAAGTTTGCGGTAATGTGTCAACGTAACAGTGAAACCCAACATATCGTCGACATATCAAGCTACCTGGATGTCGGCACTGACCACGGCCCATGCTGTTGCATCTGCTGTTCGGCCGTATAAATAAAGTAACACGAATTTGCACTCGTTTTTTATGTTTTTCTTGCACACCATGCTGTGCCGAAAGGGTTTTAGTTCACCCAGAAAGTAGCAAATAATCCGACTCGGCTAGTCCACTCAAATGAATAATCCATGGATTCAGTAGCATAATGGGAATTTTAATAAATAAATAATAGTTGAGCAGCTCGTAGCCTGTATTTTAATTGCATGATGGATCTATAAGTTAAAGTCTACAAGACCATTCAGATTATGAGACACGATAAAGAGCATCTTGATGTAAATGTTCACTCATCTTATTTTCATTTTTTATTTTCCTTCTATCGTTTTTGCCTTTCTCGTTCTTGTTCTCGTTTCTTGTTCTCACTCCATTTAATCCACAATGGTCGAAGAATACTTAACCAAATCAAACCTCGATTTGATTAAAAAAAAAGTGTTGTAAAATGTCATTGCCATTCATTTGTATAATTTCCCGACAGCTAGATAGAAGCTATATATCAATTCGGTGGTAATGAGGCACGGTATGCAAAAAAAAACCCTAAGATCCCACTTTGTTTTTGAATGCCATGCCATGACTTAAGCTGATTTTTCCTTTTACACGAGTAATCCTTGTAAAATGACGTCGAAGTTAACGTAATTGCAATAACGTTCCATCAATCTTTTCAGAAAGATTTTTTAGTCGAATAATGCAAATGAGAAAGGGCCCAACATGGATAAGCAGTTTAATCTTTTTTCCCCACCAACTCATCAGGGTAACTTATTCCATTCCTCGATCCCACGAGAGCGTAGTTCCTGTGTTTCATGCTGCGGTGGATCCAAAAGGTGCCTTTCCTGTCCGAGACTATGAACCACGAAACCAACTTTGGCGGGCATTTTAATACAGCACTGAGATGTGAGAAAAGTGTTCACCTGTGCAAATGAGTCTGATGATGGTAATTATAAAGAACGCTTTGCAGCAATTGTACAGCGCCGTTCAATGCAGCCGGAGTTAGCCGCTGGACAGTGGTGTTACACGGTAATGAGATTTTTCACCAAACTACAAAAAGCTTTCAACAATAGCGAGCTGTAATGCTGTCAGCTCAAAATAATGTTACCAACTGATGTTGAAGCCGTAAAGCCAGTTGCCAGGAATGAAAATGCCACGTGTATACCAACTGGAAATTCCGTTTGGCTGTCCCTCCCTAGACATCAATTTGTCCATCCATCAGCACACTGCTGTCGGCCGTTCTTCCCTCGTGGTCAGATGTTATGCCAGTTGAAATTCGACACGGATCAAACATAGCCAATAATTGCCATAACCCGTGAGCTAACCGAGACAACATTTGATTTATTCACACTACCGGGTGGCCTCACCTCCGAAACCTCAAGCCAACCTTACCGCTTTTGTGGTATTGTGTGGTGATTGCGATGAGCAGGGAGGGGGAACCTTTTCCTCCACGAAACCCTATTCGATTTCGCATGCGGTTCGCCAGGCAGGAGCATGATGCGAAGGCATGTTTGAATTGATGCTCGGTGTTGAGCACCATCCATGGCTGTACCACAGTTTGAAACTGGGAAAGGATTTGCGTTTCCTGAATCGGCTTGGACGTTGCGAGAATTTTAGAACAGCATGGTTTGCTATCGATTGGAAATTTCAACAGATTGAAAAACTTCTTCGTGTCATTTCAATTGAAACGGATGCAAAGTTGTGGCGATCTATGTATAGATACTCATTCATGCTGATGAAAGATCATACTGATATTGGAAACAATATAATTTGATACGAGTTTAATTCCACCTTTGGGGATTCGCACCGCTTGTGTGCACTGGCTTGTCGTTTGCAATAGAAGGGAACTGCCTGAGCAATGCAGGATCTTGTTAGTTCTGAAGTTTAAGATTTTTTATCACTGTAGAAATAGTTGTATATGAGTCATAGTTATACATTCTATTTATATTTTCGACAGTATTCCGTCATTAAGTCATCGAGTAATTAGAAAATAAAATGAGGGGAGATTCATTAACTATGTCACGCAAAACATATAATTTTCGACCCACCTCCCCCCCCCCTTCGTCACGCTTTTTGTATTAATTCTCCTAAAAAAATGTAAGGATCGTCAAGCTTCTCGAATCCCCCCTACCCCCTAAATACGTGACGTACTTTGTGGATGGTCCCCAAAATACTAACCCCGTCATTATTGCATTATCATACTCACCGTTCAATATAATTCTATGCGAATGTGAATCCAACCAAACCAGGGGTGGCATTGTGCATCTCGAATCGAATCACTCGATTCGTACGTTTTTGCATTCGTTTCGAAAAAATTGCGGCATTATGTATTTCGTTCGACTTCATTCAGTCGCAGTACAAGATTTCGAATGGTGCTGTACTAGCTCAATCGAGTATGTTCTGTCAAACGAAATGTAAACAGAGAGAATACGAGACAGCTGTCTCCGTGTTTAGTATGCCGCCCGCTGGAGAGACAACCTTCAGCGCATGGCGAATGTGAGTAAACAGAGAGAACAAGAGTAATTTCATCTGCGTGTAGCATGTCGCCTGTTGGAAAGGCATCCTTCAGGGCATGAATTGGCAGTTAATTTATAAACTAGCAAATTGTGCTCAATGACTATAAAAAGGAATATTATTTATTGAGCAGTTGCGATTAGAACATTATGCCGATACGATATGTTTTGTAAATTGAGATATTGTTACGACACAAATTTTAAGTTTTATGTTTATTAGAATGTATGCCACAGATCCAATTTTGAGCTAAATAATTTAAAGCTAAAGAAGGATTCGATGATAAATTGTATTGATGTATCCATGTGATTTAGTTAAATGCACTTGGGTTATCTCTTGCGTGTTTTACCCTTCTTATTTTTATTTAACTCAACTATTTTTACGTAGATTTTGGAATATACACGTTTTTACGCAGATTTTCCCCATCGATTTTTCACGCGGTTTATCAAAATCGTCAAGAAATACGTGAAAACTGCAGAAACAAAAAAGATTTTAGTTGAAGTCGTTTTTACGCGGATTTTGGTATAATTAGAGATTGCATATTATCTGGAAACTATGAAAGTAGGTATACTAATAACATTCTTTCCTTCAAGATACAATAATGAACCATTTATTCTCTTCCCGTAGAGAAATAATAACAAATATAATTAAAAACTTTCAGCAAGAAATCGCTCTCGAACAACATTCGAAAGCTATAAAGGTGACGAGTGTTTTTCATTCGACTTGAGTCGTTTTCCAGTGTACTATCGAGCATCCATAATGCCAAAACATCTCGTTATTCTTGTACCTCCTCGAGCATACTCGAACGATGAGTCGTTTTCGAGATCGAATCGAAAGCCGTAATGCCAAACATGTTCGACTCGATAGAATTACGTTCGAATCGAGATGCGCAATGCCACCCCAGGTTGGAAAATTTTAAACATTAATATCATCTATCTGACTGAATGAATTCTATCGATAATATCCTTAGTTCAAAGACGCGCATTATTATTTATTTACATATAACACTAGGAAAACTTGTTTCAATAAGCCAAAACCTGTTTCGAGAGCAAAACATTGAAATCACATTACTTCTGGTGACAGAATTATATGAAATGTTTGCCGTTTTATTTTTCTTGCGCCATTTGTTTACTACGCTCTGATTGGTGCAGACGCTAGCGCAGTCAGCCGACTCATCCAGTGGTTGATGACGTTTCCGCTATACCAACAAATGTGCGAGCTATGCGTAAAGAGCAGGAATTTCTTCGTTTGTACCTACAAACTCTAAGAATCGAGAATGAGCAGTTTAAAAGGCAACGGGACAACACAACTGGCTCCCCCCGATCACTCAAGCACGTTAGGCCAAAAATGAACTGCTCATCTGAAACATCTGTGCAACAACTCCAAGCAGACTGTCAAGCACAAAGTTTCAAGGCGCTGCAGCGTCCGACGATTAGCAGCGCGCTGCTTCTCCGGATGACTCCGAGGAAGTCAAGCGTTTCCTGATAGGCGTGCTCGGGACGTATTATTTTTCCCCGACGGACCATGTGGGAGACAAGCCAACGAGAAGCAACGAGAATGAGGGAGAGAAGGTTCGAACCAACTGAACAGCCTTCACTTAACCGCCAGGCAGTGAGTACACTGTCGCGAAGGAGCGTGTCAAATCTCTTAGAAAGTCCCGTACCCGGCCAGGAATCCTCTCAGGGCGGGTTTTTTCTCCGATCCAAAACCCACGAACGAAACCTTAACGCACTCAGTCAGCCCAAGGAAATAGCTTTATCAAAAGTCACAACACACAGGGTGGGCAGGTTACCCTTTGGGATTCCCTACCCAGAGCCCATACTACTGACGAACTAAACCCGATTTCTTAAAAAGAGTTGAATTTCCTCTAACACCCAACTGTCTACAATTGCAACGGTATTACAAAGAAGATTATTGCAAGGTACTATTTTGGTTTATTCGAACTCTTTACCGTTTTCATTCGTTCACGTGAACTATTTTGCCCTTAGAGGCATGAAATCAAATTATGCGGTTCACAAATTTTAATCTTCTTATAGTACTACGGGTTCTTCTTCTTCTTATTGGCATTACATCCCCACACTGGGACAGAGCCGCCTCGCAGCTTAGTGTTCATCAAGCACTTCCACAGTTATTAACTGCGAGGTTTCTAAGCCAAGTTACCATTTTTGCATTCGTATATCATGAGGCTAACACGATGATACTTTTATGCCCAGGGAAGTCGAGACAATTTCCAATCCGAAAATTGCCTAGACCGGCATCGGGAATCGAACCCAGCCACCCTCAGCATGGTCTTGCTTTGTAGCCGCGCGTCTTACCGCACGGCTAAGGAGGGTACTACGGGTTAGTAGGTACAATTTTGGTCAGATCTTACTTGCAACACGGTTTTTCGGTGCGGCGGCCTACGAAGTCCAAAGACGGATGCGGTGGTAAGTGCACTTGCAGGTGAGTAGCATGTGATCACGTGGCTTATCCGTTGCGCAACGATTTACTCCCTCGTCGATTTAATCTATCGTCCCCGTTGTCGTTCTTGGGCACAATATTTTTCGATAGCCAATAGCCCTCTACCGGATTTTGCGGACACTAGTGGTGGGTGCCTTCACTAAGAGGTGGTGGGTTGTGGTGAAAATATCAACAGCCCGGTGGTTTTGGCTTATAGGAATAAGGATTTATGTAACCTTGTTACAGCATCTTAATCGAACGATTCGACCGTACCTTCTATTGGTTCGAACCAAACACACTTGCTCCCTTCCCTACCCCCACTTTTCCGCTGCAAGTCAATTTTTTGTCCCCAGTGGAACATCAACGGCTTCTCGATCAACATCTTCAACCTAAAACTACTCACCCACGATATCTCGTCGTGCGTTTTTGGCCTTCAGGTGGTCTTGCGGATTGTTCTCGACTCCATGGACGGCTCCATTGGAGGAAAGTACAAGTGTTCGTATCTGAGGATAGCAACAGTGTTGTATACACTGCGGAAGAATCTCTGCTGCCAGTTGATCTTCACCACTCTCCACTGGACATTCGTGTCGAGATACCATCTGATGCCCCCGGTCAACTACCGGTTGCAAATGAGAGTGAAAAAGCTCTAAATTTTCGCAAAATTGATTTTGAGCAGCTAATGCGTTTTTTGTCCGGTACGAACTGGAGTTGTGTGTATGACAGTGTGACTGTTCACAATATGGCTACTGTTTTTTGTGATGTCGTCAACCAGTGGCTGAATGAGAATGTACCAATGAAGAAAAAGCGTGTCTCCCCTCCCTGGAGCACCCCTGGTCTCCGAATATTGAAGCGGAAGCGAAATCAATGGCAGCGATTTTTGCGGCTCATCGGTCAGCCGCCTTTGCAAAAGAAAATGCTAGTGATGATTATAAAAAGACGAACGCTGCGCTCTACAAAGCACATGTTCTAAGGGTACAATTTGGTTTACGAAGTGACCCAAAATGCTTCTGGGGCTTTGTTAATAGCAAACGAAAACAAACCTCTGTGCCATCCAGTGTGATCTACGACAGCAAGGAAGCTAGAAGTTTATCAGAGGCGTGCGACTTTTTTGCAAAGCATTGTCATCCGTTTTCCAGTCTGAATCATCGACTGACGTCGAAGCTGAGCTAGCTGCATCAAACATCCCGCTCGACGCTGTTGACATGGACACGTTTCAAATATCGCCGGCAATGATCGTTGATGCTGCAAAAAAGCTGAAATGTTCGTTTTCACCGACCCGGATGGCATTCCTGCTGTTGTGTTCCGTCGGTGTGCAAGAGCTGTGGCTGATCCACTTGCTTTTATCTTCAATCGTTCTTTCGAGCAAGGAATTTTCCCTGAGTGCTGGAAAATTTCTACCATGTTTCCAGTGCACAAAAGTGGTGACCGTCAAGATGTCAAAAACTACCGTGGAATAACGAGTCTTTCTGCGGCGTCAAAGCTCTTCGAAATTATTGCCAGCGGTCATATTCTACAAGCTGTAAAATTACATTTCTCGAACGAGCAACACGGATTTCTTCCTGGAAGGTCTGTAGTTACCAACTTACTGGAACTAACTACCACTTATTTGTCGGAAATGGAGCAAAAAGCGCAAGTAGATGTCATCTATACGGATCTGAAAGCGGCTTTCGATAAAATCGATCATAAAGTGCTACTCAGTAAACTCTCACGTTTAGGTGCCTCTAATAGATTAGTATCTTGGCTTTCTTCGTATCTAACAGGGAGAACGTTACGCGTAAAGCATGGAACCTGTGTCTCTTCTCCGTTCCATAGTTCTTCGGGTGTGCCCCAAGGCAGTAATCTGGGACCTTTATTGTTCGTAATATTTTTCAACGACGTGGCATCTTCACTTGGCTACAGGTGCAAGCTTATTTACGCTGATGATCTGAAAATGTATGTAGTAGTCCGTTGCATCGAGGGCTATCATTTGCAGAGTCTCCTCATGGTGTTTGTCAACTGGTGTAGCAGGAATAAGCTTATGATCAGCGTCGGTAAATGTGAAGTAATGACTTTTCATCGTTTGAAGAACCCGATTATTTTTGAATCTATATAATAAAAATGAAATGGTCTGTGTTCGTATCCGCATAACTCGAAAACGGCTGGATGGATTTTCTTCATTCCTTCAGCATATATGTTCGTTATAGTTTCCGACGGGTTTATATGATATTTCCTTAGTAGAAAATCATAAGTAAAGTTGAGTAAATCGTGAAAAACTCAAATAAAGATTCGTATGGGAAATTCGCATCGGCAGTTCGCAACGCTCATTTTTGCCTACTATGCAGGACAACGTCTGCCGGGTCAACTAGTATTACATAGATAACATTCTACTAAGCAGAGTTGATCAAGCAATAGATCTTGGCGTTACATTGGACACAAAACTTTCCTTCAACTCGCATTATGCTGCAATAATTAGCAAGGCAAACCGTCAGCTCGGTTTCATCTCTAAAATCGCCAGAGAATTTACAGACCCGCACTGCCTCAAGGCGCTTTATTGCTCGCTTGTACGACCCATCCTGGAAAATGCTGCAATTGTCTGGGCTCCAAATGACGTGGCATGGAATTTGCGAATTGAGCGAGTCCAAAAACGGTTTGTGCGGCTTGCTTTGAGGAGTCTACCATGGCGTGACCCATTGAACCTACCAGCTTATCCCGATAGATGCCAACTACTTGGTCTCGAAACTCTCGATCGGCGGCGCAAGATTCAGCAAGCATCGTTCATCGTCAAATTACTCAACGGAGACGTCGACTGCCCGCATATTTTATCATTGCTGAACATTCAATACTTCAGCTTGACGAAGACCTTCCAGTTGTTGGTCTCTCCAAGGCAGTTACCAAGTCAGTGTGGTAAATCTCTACTTACCCTGTGGCTCTCTACCAGGCATCGAGAGAAAGGTAAGCGATATCATTTTCAACTTTCCCGCCCCTATCCTCCTCATGGGGGATATGAACGCACATCATTCAGCCTGGGTTGACCCCAGGTCTGACTCCCAAGGTATTACTCTTCTTGACTCTTTCGAGTACGCGGAGCTAGTAATTTTCAAAAACAGTTCACCTACCTTCTTCACCGGCCACCGCCATCGACGTGATCGCAGCCAGTCGGTCCATACTTCCATATCTTAACCTTCTTCGGATATTAGAAAAAACTTACGAATAAGATGTTAGGGTCATATTGACACAGAAATGTAAATGCTTATAAAACAGTCAAATTTTAACCGAATTACAAAGTTTATATACCGTTCAAAAGAAAAATTCATCAATTTTGTGGCTATGTGGTGATATGCTGGTTCTGGAGACAATGGCCACCGGGAAACGACTTCCACGGGGACCTTGTCGGTCATATAAGGGGAGCATAAAAATCGCTCCATGTATACCTTTCGATCGCAAATTCTTCATAAATTCTCTTAAAACGGTAATGTATGGTCCATGAGAGGGCTTCCGACAAAAGTGGCCACTCCTGGTACATGCAAGGTGCCCCCGGGGAACCTGTAGGAGGGGACGTTTCCGTTTTAGCACCAAAATATGCCGTGCGGCGGCTCTTTCGTAATGATTTCTCACCAAACAAATGGTTATGCACTTGAAATCGATAAGTGACCACATTGGCCACTCCTGGTACATTCAAGGTGCCCCTGGGGAACCCGCAGGAGGGGACATTTCCGTTTTAGCACCAAAATATACCGTGCGGCGGCTCTGTCGTCATGATTTTTAACAAAATAGATGATAATGCGCTCGAAATCGATAAGTGATCACATTGGCCACTCTTGGAGCCTATGAGGTGCCCTCGGGGAACCCGTAAGAGAGGACATTTCCGTTTTAAAATCAAAATATGGCGTGCGACAGCTCTTTTGTAATGATTTTCCACAAAATAGATGATTATGCGCTCGAAATCGATAACTGACCACATTGGCCACTCTTGGAACCTATGAGGTGCCTTCGGGGAACTCGTAAGAGGGGACATTTTCGTTTTAACACCAAAATATGTCGTGCGACAGCTCTTTCGTCATGATTTTCCACAAAATAGATGATTATGCGCTCGAAATCGATAATTGACCACATTGGCCGCTCTTAGAGCCTATCATGGGCCCCCAGGGAACCCGCAGGAGGGGACATTTCCGTTTTAGCACCAAAATATGCCGTGCGGCGGCTCTTTCGTCGTGATTTTCCACAAAATAGATGATTATGCGCTTGAAATCGATAAGTGACCACATTGGCAACGGTTGGAACCTATGAGGGGCCCCCAGGGAACCCGTAGAATAGACCATTTTCGTTTTAACACCGAAATATGCCGTGCGGCGACTCTCTCGGTGTGTTTTCCCATCAAAGAGATGGTTATTCAGCTCGAAATCGATAATTGACCACATTGACCACTCTTGGAACCTATGAGGTGCCCCCGGGGAACCGTAGAAAGAAACATTTTTGTATTAGCAACAAAATATGCCGTGCGGCGGCTCTTTCGCCATGATTTTCCACAGAATAGATGGTGATGGTGACATTTCCGTTTTTATACCGAAATGAATAATTGACCACATTTTCCATTTTGGAACCTATGAGGTACCGCCGTGGAGCTCATAGGAGAGGACATTTCCGTGCTTACTCTCACTCACTTAAAATCGATTAGCGACCACATTGGCCACAGAATGCAAATAAACAAATATGAAAATAAGAGCTATCTACCTATTAGTGTTATATTAAACTTTTCTTATATATTTCTCAACCCTTTTGAACGAACGATAAAGGCACCATCACCACTACGTAGATTAATCTTGTTTTTCTTCTATCAAATAGGTCATTCATTCTGAACTTAATATCTATAACCTACAAGGTACCCGCAGGAGTCTCACAGAAGGAGAGATTTTCTTTTTTATATCAAAATGTTGCGTTTTCATGTCATTGTCCACGGCGATCGGTGAAAACCTCAATCTTCCATGAGCCAATATTGAAAGGACCATCGACTAATGGTAATATCGAAATGTGGAATAGAAAATCCTTGGAGAGCTGTTCGAAGGAACCATCACAGTAGCCCAGAAACTATTTTTTTATTTGACTCAGTACTCAATTTCAAATAAAGAACAATTTCAAGCGCATAACCAACTTTTTGAAGACTTGTGGCCAGAGTAGACAATGTGATCTAAATAGATTTCAAACGCATAACCATCTATATGTTGGAAAACATGGAGATAAAGCTGCCGCAAGCGGCACAGTACATTTGATATATCCATGAAAATGTCCTCTCCTACAGGTTCGCAGGGCACCTCAAAGGTTCCAAGAGTAGACAATATCACTAATCAACTCCAAGCACAAGACCATCTTTTTGGTAGAAAATAACAAAGAAAGTGCCACCGCACGGCATATTTTGGTGTTAAAATGGAAATGTACTAAGGGTGGACAATATGTCAATGATCGATTTCTAGGGCACCTATTTGGAGGAAAATCACGACGAAAGAGCCGCCGCATGACATATGTTGGTGTAAAAATGGAAATGTCACTTCTACGTGTTCTCCCAGGGAACCTCATAGGTTTCAAATGTAGCCAATGTGGTCACTTATCGATTTCGAGCGCACGACCATCTGTTTGGTGGGAAAACACCGAAAGAGCCGCCGCACGGCTTATATTGGTGTAAAAATGGAAATGTCATCTTCTACGTGTTCTCCGAGGGAACATCATAGGTTCCAAATGTAGCCAATGTGGCCATTTATCGATTTCGCCATTATCGCCATATCGGCCATTTATTAAGAGTCGCCGCACGGCATATTTTGATAATGAAACGGAAATGTCCTCTTTTACGAGTTTCTCGAGGGCACCTCATAGGCTCCAAAAGTGGCCAATGCGGTCAACTATCGATTTCAAGTGCATAATCATCTATTTTATGGAAAATCATGACGAAAGAGCCGACGCACGGCATATTTTGGCATTAAAATGGAAATGTACTCCTCTACGGGATCCCGGGGAGCACCTCATAGGTTCTAAGGGTGGAAAATATGTCAATAATAAATTTCGAGGGCACCTATTTAGAGGAAAACCACGACGAAAGAGCCGCCGCATAACATATGTTGGTGTAAAAATGGAAATGTCATCTTCTACTTGTTCTCCGAGGGAACCTCATAGCTTCCAAATGTAACCAATGTGGTCACTTATCGATTTCGAGCGCACGACAATCTGTTTGGTGGGAAAACACACCGAAAGAGCCGCCGCACGGCTTAGATTGGTGTATAAATGGAAATGTCCCCTTTTACGGGTTCCCCGAGGGCTCCTCATAGGCTCCAAGAGTGGCCAATGTGGTCACTTATCGATTTCGAGCGGATTATCATCTATTTTGTGGAAAATCATGACGAAAGAGCCGCCGCACGGCATATTTTGGTGTTAAAACGAAAATGTCCTCTTTTACGGTTTCCCCGGGGGCACCTCATAGGCTCCAAGAGTGGCCAATTTGGTCAATTATCGATTTCAAGCGCATAATCATTTATTATGTGGAAATTCATGACGAAAGAGCCGCCGCACGGCATATTGTGGTGCTAAAACGGATATGTCCCCTCCTGCTGGTTCCCCGGGGGCACCTTGCTTGTACCAGGAGTGGCCAATGTGGTCACTTATCGATTTCAAGCGCATAACCATCTGTTTGGTGGAAAATCATGACGAAAGAGCCGCCGCACGGCATATTTTGGTGTTAAAACGAAAATGAACTTTTTTACGGGATCCCCGAAGGCACCTCATAGGCTCCAAGAGTGGCTAATTTGGTCAATTATCGATTTCAAGCGCATAATCATTTATTATGTGGAAAATCATGACGAAAGAGCCGCCGCACGATATATTGTGGTGCTAAAACGGAAATGTCCCCTCCTGCGGGTTCCCCGGGGGCACCTAGCATGTACCAGGATTGGCCACTTTCGTCGGAAGCCCTCTCATGGACCATACATTACCGTTTTAAAAGAATCTATGAAGAATTGGCGATCGAATGGCATATATGGAGCGATTTTTCTGCTCCCCTTATATGACCGACAAGGTCCCCGTGGAAGTCGTTTCCCGGTGGCCATTGTCTCCAGAACGAGCATATCACCACATAGCCACAAAATTGATGAATTTATCTTTCGAACGGTATATAAACTTTGTAATTCGGTAATAATTTGACTGTTTTATAAGCATTTACATATCTGGGTCAATATGACCCTAATATCTTATTCGTAACTTTTTTTGTGGGGTCGTTCCTGTTGCACCTTAAAATACTTTTTTTATGTCAGATGCTTCATTTCCACAAAATATTAAAAGTCAAGAAATTTCAGAACGATCGGATTATCAGGTAAAAAGTTATTCTACTTTGAAGTTTCGTTTTGGGTCATATTGACCCCAACATCTTACTAAGGTTAAATGGGAGGTGCCATCCAACCAATCATTATCCAATTTCGGCTACTGACTGTCCACGCTTCACCCCCCGGACATCACGTGGAGGCCAAGATGGCGCTACGATGCCGCTGACTGGGAGGCATATGACCACCACCTTCGACGCGAATTTGAACGAAACACACTCACAACTCTTCACGAATTCATCAAAACTGTCCGCGATGCCACCGTTACCGTCATACCACAAACTAGCTATCGACCAGGACGAAACGCACTCCGTTGGTGGTCGGACGACACGCGTCGTCCACGACCAACACCGCATTCAAGTATAACATCTATCACAGCGGCAGTGAAAAAGCAGAGACGACGTGAAGGACACGTTTTATGAATGTCTTGATCATAAAGCCTATGCAGAGTGCCCAAAGCATGACGTGAAAATTGTAATCGGAGACGCTAACGCTCAGGTCGGTAAAGAGGACTTTTTCCGTCCCATAATCGGTAGAGAGAGCCTTCACTCCGCTACCGATGACAACGGCCTACGGCTAGTAAATTTTGCTGCTGCCAGAGGAATGGCCATCAGTAGCACCTACTTTGCACGAAAGAACATCCGAAAGCACACCTGGAGACACTCAAATGGTGAAGCTTGCAACCAGATATACCATGTTCTAGTGGATGGGCGCCATTTCTCGGATGTTATCGATGTGCGGACATTCAGAGGTCCGAACATTGACTCTGATCACTACCTCGTTGTCAGTAAAATTCGATCACTGTTGTCAACTGTATCGAACGAAAGATCACAGCGAACGATGCGTTACAATATCCAGCGATTGTCGGCGGAAGGAGTATCGGCTGAGTACCGCCAGAAGCTCGACGAACGGATAGGTGCAATCAACGTTAGCGAAAACATCAACGATCTATGGGAGTCGATTCATAGAGCTGTGAGCACAACAGCACGAGAAGTGGTAGGCACTGCACAGAGGCGACCCAGGACGGGTTGATTCGATGTGGAGTGTCAGAGAGTGACAGACGAGAAGAACGTTGCCAGAAGCCGGATGTTGGTGTCAGGTACCCGATCGAATAGAGATCGGTACAAGGAAGCAAGAACAGCCGAAAAACGAACCCACCGCAGGAAGAAAAAAGAGTACGAAGAACAAGTTATTAGTGAGGCGCAGGAAAAAATGGAGCAGAACGATATGCGGAGGTTTTATTTGTCTGTCAATGCCAGGGCCGAATTTAGCGGGGGGCCGGGGGGGCAGTGGCCCCGGGCCCCCACAAATATTATGTATCAAAACCAACCTTTTTTTGTACATTTTGGGGCCCCCACAAGCTGTCGGCCCCGAGGCCCCCTTCCGTCTAAATCCGGCCCTGGTCAATGCCGTGCGGAGAAAGACAGTGTCATCTCCCGTCATGTGCAACGACCAACAAGGGAATTTACTGACAGATAAAACCGAAGTGGCTCCCAGATGGAAGCAATACTTCAAGACTTTGTTGAATAGAGTGTCGGGTACCCGATCGAATAGATATCGGTACAAGGAAGCAAGAGCAGCCGAAAAACGGTGACGGTGTATCGGTGAACAGAATAAATATTAGCGACGATGGACAAGAGCTGAAAAACAATAAGGTTGCGGGGAAGGACCAGCTCCCGGCTGAACTTCTCAAACATGGCAATGAGCAGCTTTATGAAGTCCTGCATCATATTATATCAAAAATATGGGAAGACGAGGGAATGCCTGCTAGCTGGTTGGACGGTCTCATTTGCCCTCTCTTTAAGAAAGGGCACAGACTGGAGTGCACCAATTGCCGAGGAATAACTCTCCTTAATTCGGCGTACAAAATTATGTCCCGTATTCTGTTCAACAGATTGAGACCGCTTGAAGAGTCCTTCGTCGGCGAATACCAAGCAGGTTTTCGTGAGGGCCGATCAACGACGAATCAGATCTTTACCCTGAGACAAATCCTTGATAAATTCCGGGAGTACAACTTGCAGACATATCATCTGTTTATTGATTTCAAGGCGGCGTACGATTCAGTGAAATGGAATGAATTATGGCAAATTATGCTTGAACATGGTTTTCTGGCGAAACTGATACGGTTGATTCGTATAACGTTGGACGGATCGAAATCAAGTGTAAGTGACGTTTTTTTGTTACCTTAGAGCTTGAGCTTGATTGACTGCTCGTAGTTGCTACTCCATTATGACCAGATCAGCTGTTCTTGCACAGGAAACCAACAGATGTTTGCTTGGTGGTGATCTCATTTGTTAGGTCATACTGGCGCCTGCCACGTCAGAATGCAAGTCAATGTAGGGAAGGGGGAGGAAATAATAATGCAATCACTCGCCCACTGCAAGCCGAATATACCTCTGCACTTGCCACGAGATCATGCGGAATTTGTTGGAATTTTTGGGTTAGGTTCGAGAGGCAGAGGTCCGTCTTGGTTAACGAGCTGCCAATATGATAGATAGGAGAAGGCAATTGATGGAATTTCTAATTGGATGTAGGAAACGAGCTCTATAGTTCATTTCCAATTCTAGCAGATTACTGTTAGAATACTCAAGTTGAAGGTATAGGAGGAATTGAGATGGAAACGGTATGGAAGTCCATTTCCAGTTCTAGAGATTGCTAGAACATGAGAAATATAGAGAAAGATACAAAGTAGGAGAATGGAACGGACCTGGGATTGAACCCACGACCTCCTGCGTATGAGGCAGAAGCAGTAGCCATATGACTACCAAGCCCGCTCATCGACGTCATTTGTTACCTTAGATGTATTAAAGCAGGGTGATGCACATTCGAATCTACTGTTCAATATAGCGCTCGAGGGAGCGATTAGGAGAGCTGGTGTGCAAAGAAGCGGTACCATTATCACAAAATGGCATATGCTCCTGGGATTTGCGGACGATATCGATATTATCGGGATAGATCGCCGTGCCGTGGAAGAGGCTTTTGTGCCTTTTAAGAAGGAGACAGCGAGGATTGGACTCACGATCAATACCAGCAAAACGAAGTCGCTGGCAATCAACGTGGGTTCATTAGTGGTTGTGGTAGTGAAATGGTGCTGAATGGTGAAAAATTTGAAGTGGTAGAAGAATTTGTATATCATGGAACATTAGTTACGTGCGATAATGATGTTACCCGCGAGGTGAAAAGGCGTATTGCAGCTGCAAATAGCTTAAGTCCCGTAGTCTGCAAACGAAAACAAAACTTGTGCTGTATACTACTCTGATTCTTCCGGTGGCTTTATACGGCCATGATACATGGACGTTAAAGGAGGCTGATCTGAGAGCTTTCGGAATGTTTGAGCGTAAGGTGCTGCGGACAATACTCGGCGGTAAACAGGAGAATGATATCTGGCGGCGTCGCATGAACCACGAATTGTACCAGGTGTATAAAGGGCTGGATATTATTAAGCTTATTCAACATGGCAGACTACGGTGGGCAGGTCACGTTGTTCGTAAGCCGGAAGAACATCAAGTGAAGAGCATGAGCATGAGCATGATTGACCGCCCACGGTTGCTACTCCGTTATTGCCAGGTCAGCTGTAATTACACAGAGAACCAACAGATGGTGTTTGGGACTAACATCATCCTCAATGTGTAAGAACTGGTGACCCAAAATTAAGCAATACCAGCGCCGGCCGTGTCCGAATGCAGGTCAATTAGGGAATAGGTAGGATAATGTTGACGTGAAACTCGATTTGATAGAAGCCGACGAGTCATCTGCACTTCCACGAGAAATCACTGGGATGTTGGATATTTGGGGTAGGGAGTGTGGCAGGGTTCGTTTTGGTAAACGGTATGCCGTGTGAAACGTGTAGTTTTATCGAGATTACACAAAAACACAATCTAACGCGCACTAATTAATTGACTCTTCGACCGCACAAAGCAGAACAAAATATTTTGATGATCGCGCGATCGTTCTGCTTGCTGAAGGAAACACGATCGAACGCAAACTGAACTTCCACTTGTAAATTTATTAACCCGCACAAAGCAGAAACAAATGTTGATGATCGCGCGATCGTTCTGCATACTAAAAGTCATAAAATTACACGCACACTATATTCACACAAGTATCAGTCACTTTGTTAAAAAAAAAGAGTTCACACTTTTCGTAGGTAAACTTATGCAAAACAGTGATAAGATACGATTTCTGTTATATCAAAAATTACTTAATTTATATTTGTCGATCATTATGTTGTTATTTCTGCAATTTTACATCAGTGCATAAAAAACTATGTTGTTTCAGCATATTGAACACGGCCTCAAACTGAAAACACTATTGCTCTTCTTTTTCTCTTTATTTTGATGTCGGACACTTTTATTGTATTATGAAAAGTTTATGCGCGACTTGTTCGATTCAGTTAAAAATCAAGAAAATTCACATGTGAGATGTTCGGAGTTATTTACAGTTACAGAGTTACAGACAATTTTCACATGTTCCGAGTTACTTATCCCTTTTGTTTGTCTCGTTAGATTCCCCAATATATTACCGCACTTTAAGCAATGTTTATGACTCATAATACACTGGGCGAAATAAAAATAGCGCCATCTAGACTTTTATCAATATATTTGGAATTTTCATATTATATGTGCTAATTTCAGTTTAGAATGCTTATAGAGTCTGTGGCTTTCTTTTATCGAAATCAGTTATAATGCCTAATAATCGCATTCTAAAATCGATCAGGCCTATACAACTATTTAAAAACTATTTTGTCTCCCTCCCCCTCGGATGGTTTTGCCAAAAAAATAAAATTTTGATGGGGCAACAAAATAAAATTCGGATAATTTTGAGGATTTTCAGAACATTCTTGAAAAAATCCGATTTAATTTTTTTTCATTTTAATATTTATTTTTTATTATTCCCCCTTTTCTCTTGACCTTTCGGAACCAGTAGGACAAAATGTTAATTAAATATTTGTAATGGCCTTAGTTAAAAAAAAATAATATGGTGATAACAAAGACAAACGAGTCAAAGTCAGCCTAAATCTGAAGAATCCCGGACCGATTCAAGCAATCCAAAATTTTCGCTCGTATGATTGCCACATAGTTATAAAGCGGAACTCTAGGAAATTCACTGATTGTTAGTTTTATCCTTTAACCATTAACTACTCCTTTCATTCCGAATTGTCAGCATCATTGGATAAAAATTTAAAAAGTTTATCTTAAGTACATTTGCTCTTCTAGTATTTGCCGTCACTTTCATTCGGAATAGTTTTAGATCATTTGATTTTTCACTGTTCAAAAATATTTTTCCTGTATTTTGGTCTACCAATTGCTTATCTGAGACATTTCCGCTTACTGGTTCAATGTTATCGTAGTGATGCCGCAAAATGCTCTCGAAATTTTCCCCTCGAAAGTCTATCATCATCCCGACTAACACATATGTTGTAGAATAGTTACAGTAACTCATAAGCAACCAAATTTGGTCACATTTGAGTTGCTGCAACCAAATCGAAGTGAGTTGTGCTACTAGGGATCTGCATCAGCATCAGCATCTGCGCAAAGACAACCTGTGTCTAAAATTGAAATCCGCATGAATAAAAAACCCATGAGCATGACCTGTCTAAGCCATCCTAAAACTTCCGAACCATGATGCATCCAATCACTCAACCCCAACCCCGCGTTCAGGATCTTTACAAAAAGATTGATAGTTTTGAGTTGATTTGCTATCACTAAGTTGACGCTAATTTCAGAAATGTATCCATATCACATGTTTACTGACAGTGCAAATTCTTTAAATCAAACTCAAAAACAATGGGCTATCTGCTATTTCTGCCCACTCAGACTCTACGGTGGCTAGGATTGTACATCCGAACTCAGCACGGCCCCGACAAATATAGAAGGACCCAAACAGATCCTGAATTTCCCCCAAACAAACTTCCACATAAATACAAATTGCTCAACACATTGCAATGATTACCAATTAATCAAAAAAAGCTAACAGACATATGGAGGCTAAAACCTCGAACCTTCTTTATATTTAAATGGCTTTACATTTTGAAAATGCTCAATTTACCAGAATAAAACTGGTTCCCACATATTACCATCTCGCGATTACTGATCTTCATACTTGTGCCAAAAAATAAAAGATAATAGTACTTACCGAACGAGTCGTTTAGAATTGGTTACCTTAAGAGCTCCGAAATCAACCCACATCGACCGGCTAGTTATCCTACTGGAGCTGTCCGAACTCCGAACTGGAACTCGATGGAGAATATATTTGGATACATGGGAGGCGGGATGTGATGTCATGTCGGGGAGAGGTCTGTTTCAGGTTGTAGCGCCAGTATCTTGAATAAAATGATGGACGAATGGACAAATGGTGTCTTGTGTTTCGTCTTAGTCCAACAAACTTGATAAAAACCCGAAATTATCCTTTCTTTCCTTTATTTCAAAATTTTCACTCTGAAAATAGAGAGAAAAAATTTGGCAAACGTAAAATCACGTCTTTCCTGCTCGATGCCTACTCAGAACCCGCAAGAAGCCGCAGGCTTCGTGGAAGGCCGCATACACAATAGCCTTTTGCAGTTGAAGAGGACCTGAGGGCGCTCAATGTTCAGGGTGACTGGAAGCGATTGGCCCAGGATCGAGTCCAGCGGAGAAGGATACTCCATTCAGCGTAGGTTCATCGAAGAGCCGTAGCGCATCAGGTATCAAGTAAGTAAGAGGAAGTCTCTGCATCTCCGTGAGCGCCACGGGAAAGCAATTTTCGATTTGTTGAAAAGGTAAATCATGTGAAGCCACCTTGTGTTACGGTTGGTTTTATGTTGTTCGAATAGTTGTAAATATTCGATCGAGTATGTATCATGACCCAACAGTACGCTAGACTGGTGCTTTAACCAACTAAGCTACGACGGACCTCCGTCGGCCTTCGCAACCTAGCGGCTACTGAACGAGCTCGAGATTCCCAAATTAGACGCATAGTCAAATCACTCGCAATCCATTCCATATGCGTCTAATTTGGGAATCTCGAGCTCGTTCAGTAGCCGCTAGGTTGCGAAGGCCGACGGAGGTCCTTCGTAGCTTAGTTGGTTAAAGCACCAGTCTAGCGTACTGTTGGGTCATGGGTTCGAGTCCCATCGAAGGGAAAGTGGTTACCTCCAATACATTTTCCAAATCAATATCTTCCACATAACGTACATATTCACATATGAGTTTTCATAACAATATTTTTATGATTTTGTTCAGCGGCGCAGCCAAAATTTTTGATAATACACGACCGTACGAGACAGTAAAGGGTGGGTGTAACAATTGACGCCATACATTAGAACAACTATTTAAAAAATAAGTTAAAGGCATGTAGGTGGACTTTATATATCAAGTGAAAGGTTTTACTTCCTGCTCCTTAAAACAGCTGTGAAAACCACAATTAAATTTGTTATTATCCTCAAAATTGATTAATACATAATAGGAAGAACGTCAAAAATTAAGCAAAATCAATTTTTACAATTATGCTTTCCTTGTTTTGGATGAAATCAAAGGTGTTATCGTATCATATGAATATGTTTTATCGATATGAACTTGGTTTGCGATGATTTGATTGGCCATTTGGCATATAAAGCACTAGTGCGACAATTGTTGCTATAGCCACAAATGGTACATCTAGCCTAGTTTAAGTCTAAATTCATTTCGAAATTCCGCCGAATTCCGTTAAATTTCGTTATAAGCTAATTTTTTCTAGCGAATTTTTTGTAATTTAACAAAACGAAACGAAATCAGAAAATCTGATTTGGCCCTGCTCAAATTCCACGGAATTTCGTTTCGAGCCACCTGAAACGAAATTTTTCGAAATACCGCATATGCTTAGTCGTGTGGTAAAGACGAGAAGGAAAGCCCTCCGAACGCTGTGGAGACTTCCCGCCTGTCATCCTCCAGGACTATAAAGAAGAACGCCATGAATGCAGGTAAGTGATTCTAGCAGCAAAGAGAAAACAGTAGAAGGGTTCTCTCGCCACGGTCAACCACGGCCAATTTGCGGCCGAACTCTGGGAAAAGTAAAAGCACCATCCACCTAAACACAACTGATCGTATCGTTTCAGATCCCAGTGAGGTAAACAACGCTCTTGGGGAATATTTTGCCGGTTTATATAGGCGAGTTTCAGCGGTCCATCACCAGGAGATCTCTCCAACTTTCGAGTTCTTCCGGATTCACGAAACGTCAATTTTTATTTTCCGCTCCTGAGCTGTCCTTCACTATCTCGATGAGTAACGAAAAATTATTAGGTCTCGATGGGATTGGTATTCCCATGATTAAAAACCTTCCCTCCTCCACCAAAGTTCGGTTTCTGGAGTTGATCAACCAAGCATGGTCGAATCAAATCTTCCTGGACGAGTGGCGAAACAGCCTTGTTGTACCCATCCCCAAGAAATGCATTCGCTCCCGAGATATTAAAGAGTAGCGACCTATTTTACTGACCTCTATGACCTCTATTGACCTCTTGTGACATCAAGATCGTGGAGAGTTTAGCGAATCGGTGTTAACGGAAAAATTAGAAGCCGATGGTAGGTTCGGCTTTCGCCAACGCGCGTTCTGCCCGGGTATACGACTCATATTTCACATATTTCAAGTACCTGGAATATGTACTGTAGAACTACCACAACAAGCAGGAGGATCTAGGCCTTCAACAGGACTTGGATCCTCTTCGTCCTCCTACAGTTGAGAGAGTAGGGATCTCCTTGCTTTTGTCCGGAATTTCCTCCCAGGGCGTTCTTTTTAAGTCATAATTGGTAATCAAAGTTCGTGGAGCTTTCAAGAGTACCACAGTTCTTCTTTCTAGCCGTCACATTTTCCTCCCGGCCAACTATGTTTATGCAGAAGACATTATGCTGGTTGTCATTGGTGACATGCCCGCTCGTGTACGGATCAAGGCACAATTCGCTGCCAGTACCGTTGGGCCAGCTCGGCAGACTGTACTATGACAGCCAGCAAATGCGTACGAGGACACACCTGTAGGTCGTTTGTTAAGTGTTTAGTAACATTTCCGTGCATTTCCGTGTTCAGTAATTTGCATTAGTTCCGAAATCTGTGAATACACATCAATAATCCCAAACGACTTTATGCCAAATGACCTACCGCCATTTTCTACCGAGCCCAGTTGACTTGATGGTGTGAACTCCAGAGTGATTTGAAGCACTCAGAACATCCGATTTGCACATGTCTAAATCGTAAATTATGCGCATGGCCTCTGAGAGCACACGCAAAAAAGCGTTCTTAAATTCGTGAACCAGCAAAAATACACCGTGATTCAACTCATGGATGCGGGAACACCATTCACGTTTTCCAGAATGTTCCAGAAAACGTGTATGTTGTTCCCGAATTCGTGACTGAAAATACAACATGAACTTGTTAGTTCACGAATTCATGAATGCTTTTTTTGCGTGCATGTATTGAAATTGGTTGCTATTGATTTTGCACCAAGCCTAATTGACCTGATAGACCAAGATTCTGAATACCAGAATTCCACAATTATTTGGAGAACCAAGAACCTCTGTAAAAACATTCATGGTCATATGTTTTCCATCATCTCCGAAATAATTTTTGACACATTTTTAAAGAAAAAACAGTAAAAAATCGTTGTGTGTTATTATGCAATTACCGTCCATATAAAAGCGGCCAACCATCGATCCTTTCTCCGACGAATATAGAATGACGATTATTTTGGATATATGCGCATAGAAATTTTACTGAGATATTGGTAATATGATCCAAACACCTAAAATGTGAGTGTTTTAGCCCTTCAGGACGTTGAACAAAGTAGGTCAGGAGCAATATTTGTCGCGAAATAGGTAAAGTCAAGAAGTTTCATACCTTCACATTGCTGCGTTGAAAGGGGCCTATTCAGCTAAATGATCTGTTCGGCCAAATGTCCTATTCAGCCAAATGTGAAATGTCCAAATGCCAAATGTCCTATTCGGCCAAATGTTCTATTCGGCAAAATGTGCTTTTATTCGGCGAAATGTCCCATTCGGCCAAATGTCCTATTCGGCCAAATGTCCCATTCGGCCAAATGTCCTACTGGATTATAAATTCATTTTCGACTAAATGTCCCTTCGATCAAATGTCCATTTGACGTAATGTCCTTTCGACCAAAGGTCCTTCGACACTACGTCGAATTGACATTTAGTCGAAATCAAATTTTAGAAAGAAGAATCTTCGTACATTTGGTCATATGACGTTTGATGACGATTTTCGATTTAATAATCTTGGTACATTTAGTCTAATGACGTTCCGTCGAATGGATATTTGAAAAAAAGAACCTTAGCCAATAACAATTAAAAAATAAATGATTTATTGCGGTGTTCCTAAAAGTCATATAATTATTGTTCCAATATTGTCCAAAGAATGATGGGTTGATAAAAAGAATAAATAATTCGAAAACGGTGAATATTACGATATTATTCTCGACTGGATATTGACTTCCACGAACCCCTCTAACCGACTACATTGAATCTATACCACCTGGTCAAAAGAAATGTAGTCGAATGATGTTTTGTCATTACACATGACACCGAAAAGACATTACTACCATTATACGCATAACTGTCCCATGTACATCGGAAATTCCAGTAAATATGGGACGAATTCCAGTAAATATTGATCGAAATTAAGTTTTCGGCCAATAACTAACGAAATATAGTTGAAAGACCATTTTATACTGAACTAATTATTGTATACATATTGAGTGGAAGAAAGAATATCAATGAAAAGAATAAAAAACTTTGTTGTACGAGAAAGGCAAAAAACATTTCCATTCGACCAAATGTCAATCAACGAAATGTTCCAAAGCCGACTGCGATGAAGTATTAGTAAAATAACATTGATATCATTGGTTTTTGACCATGTGCCGAAAATAGAATAGAGGGTATATATTTTGCTACTTCTGTAGGTTTTCAATTTTTCAATAATCCACCAGGGTCTCCAGAAGTTTCTGTTAGCTCAGATGAAAAATCCTCATTGGCTTCCTTATTCGTTTCTTCGGCTGCTGGTTGAAATTCCTCATGTCCACTGAATTCCTAGTTTATTCATGTATCTTGTGGATTATTTATTAAAATTTTACCAAAAATGTCATTTCGACTAATTGTCCATTCGACCAAATATCCATTCGACTAAATGTCCATTCGACTAAATGTCTATTTGACTGAATTTCCATTCGACCAAATATCCATTCGACTAAATGTCCCTTCGATCAAATGTCCCTTCGACCAAATGTCATTTGACTAAACGTCATTCGACGAAATGTCATTCGACGAAATGTCATTCGACGAACTCTCCCAACAATACACAGACTGTTCTCATCAACTGAGGAACTAACCTCAAACGCGATGTCAGTATTGTCTTTATTCCCCATATTGAGAAGGCTCAGTCTCCAATTTCGGATAATATCAATGTGGTCGATTTGGATATGCTTTCCAGTATGAAGAAATGCCCACTTGACTTTATGCACTGATCAATGGGAAAAGAGCGACCCTCAATCAACAGAGCTACGGCGATGAAAACGGCAGAACCACTTTTAATGTTGGAACATTCGTACAGTGAACTATCTCTAGCTCAATATTGAAGAGACCATTGAGCCAATTATGAAATTAAAAGGAATGAAATCCCGGATTTACATCGAGTTAGAGAAGAAAGTAGAGGAGAGTTTACCGTACAAAAAACAAGCGGTGATGCTACTTTTCTCGTGTATCGCATCGCATCGCATCGATTATACATTATGGGTGTCCGGGCCTCCTATCAAAGGTTTGTTTTTAAAAGCACGAGAAATGCAAAAATAATTGGTTTTATAATGAATCCCATCTAATACGATGATGTACAAGAAGTATATATCACTGTGTATTGTTTCAATAAAAAAAAACAATGAGTAGTAACGCAATATTCCCGAGCTTCCAAATAACTCTGCATGCACAAAAAGCACTCAAATTTAATCTTCAACCTAAATGGCCAATCAAAACAACCCCAAAATCGGCAAACGGTTGGGCAGTAAATTGACCGAATCAATTCACAGTCACATTCGATGGGTCTTTAAAACCCTCTATCCTGGGTCGTGATTGACCACTGATTGATGGCCTCCACGTTTTTTGCATCATTGACAATTGATGAATATGAATGGGGCACCGGAAGTTGGAACGAGGTTTGCCGGTTCGCAAAAAAAACAGACGAAGCGAAAACAGGTTGTTGGAAAATAAATGTGCTTCTATCAATCAGCAGTTTGTTGGAAGGATGTATATTTGTCGATATCAGCACGGAAAAGATACAACTCAATCTTGTTTTTTCGCTATCACTATCAATGGTGCCATCAGTGGAAAGTGTTGCACCGGGGTGGGCTGAACCCGAGCCAGTATTGCTGACGAAAACAGAAAAAAAAATCCGGGAAAATATTGAGAATCATAGCATAATTTATGACTTAGCCCAGCCAACCCAATCGGCGGACCAGCACATATGAAGTTATTTTCTCTCATAAATTCTGCTCATGACGATTTCGCGTTGGAAGCAGATTTAATAGAAAAATCAAATAGCATCTTGCTTCCGTTTCGGCAAGATGCAATGTCGGGAAATTCCTCTCCAGTTGCTCCCGGAATCGTTTGCGATTGAGGATTTATATGCGGCACGGGTTTCAATAAAGTGCATCGCGTGCTCCCGGATGAAGAAATCGACTTGCCATTTGTTTGTGTCATTTTGTGCTGGGAAGGAGTTCGGTCGGACGCATCAAATATTGGATAGCGGACTGCTTGAAGAAACGTGCCTCAACCATCATCCACTTCGAATTGCAGTTGAGGCAAGGTAGGATAGTTCAAGCATCGGCATCGGCAACAACACACTGTCAATATCTTGTCTTCTGCGATTGATGATTGGTTGGATGAAAATGAAAATTGATTTGGTAGTTCAATCACAGACAAACGAATTAACAGTAAAGGAATTTCCATCGACTATGAATTCATTGGTCGTTTTGAACACAAGAAGAAGTTTTTGTTAAAATAAAAAAAATCTCCAGTTCTGACAAAGCATTTTTGTTTTACAACTTTATAATGTATTTTTTTTATTAGCAATAAGTTCAATACATATCTGACAGAGCAGTGGCTGTGTACAGACACTTACTCCCATTCGGACGATTATGATATCATTTGGACAGTAGTTTTGGCTATAACGAGTAGGAATCGGTTCCAAAAGCGTTGTTCCGAGTGATAGTGTGAGGAAGATACTTTCAGCACTTTTCTATCCCGTGCGTCGGTTGTGCGTGTAATGTGAACTCTTTTCTGTGCAAGTGCGGTGGAGACGCACGGTACGCAAAGTCTATAGATACGTTCGGTGTAGCCAATTCGGTTTGCGGAAGGTTAAAGACATTTTTTGTAGCGCTTTATTTGTTTTCGTTTCGCGTATCCGGGCAAACGAATTACCAGTTCCTATTGGTCACACGCGCAATTGAAGTTGGCCGAGTGCCTTTCCTACAGTTCTGAAGACGCAGGGGGCTCCAGTGTCAGTGCTTTAGCAATCAGTGCCCTAGTTGCAACCAGCTCTGCGGTAAACTGTAGAAAAAAACAATCTAAATATTTCATGAACGTACAATCGAACACCACAGCAATCAGTCGTCAATGTCCAGACCAGTCATATTGCAAATTCTACAAATGTAATGCCAATCCAATCTCCAGCAAGAAATGCCCGGCGTATACGGATAGTCCAAAGCATCTCATACGCTCGAGTTCAAGCTTTGGTCTGGTGCCAATTAAGAAGGATCCTACCTCAAAGCAGTATCAACCAGCAAAGATAAAGCAATTGAGGAACTGGGAAGGGCCATCGTGAGACTGCAGGAGGATAATTGCCGAAAGAAGACCGCAACTGCAAAGCCTTTAAGTCCCACTGAAGTCATAAATAGGCTTGATTCCTTGCAGATGCATGCACAGCAAGAATTTTCAACAATGTGTAGAATTGCAGCTGAACCCAAACGAATTAACTTGGGGGGCTTGGCAGTAGGCTCTGTTAAGCCTCTACAAAAAGCTGCATGTGTCCGTAAGCGTTCAGAAGCCCAGGGAGTGCCAATGGACACATCAAGATCAATACCAGTGAGATCCTGATTATGGCATTCTAGCCGTGTGTTTACGGACCTTGTCTTGGATATCGCAATACTGTGAAAGCGAAGGCTGAAAGTCTACATTTTACTCTCTTAGTAGAGGAGGGTGACACTGACTCGAAACGGCAAATGGGCTAATGGCTCATCTATCGTTTTCTACAACCGTGGCGGGCCTTGTAGAACGCTGTCCAATCCTGTCGTCAAGCAGGCTGGGTGGGAGTAGGCTCTCTCCCAGATGCCCTTTCCTGACTTGCGCTGATCTGGCTCTAAACACGTAATAGTCAACCCTTGCATGGCCTCCCTGCTTGCCGAGAGGCATGCAAAGATATCCAAACCATGGGATCATTAAAGACGACTACTCCAGTAGGATTCGACGGGAGCCACAAGGGGGACCCAATTACAATGAGTGAAGATACAAATAATTCTTTTGATGATGCGTTAGGCATGGTGGTGGTAAACCCCCTTGCGGGGTGAGGGTGGTTTTGTGAGGTCTCCTCCCAGGGAGACAGAGAGCGGAGTGACAGAGGCTGCAACTAGCAGCACCGTAGACTCCCCAGCAATGGCGATGTACCGTCAACTGGGGGGAAGATGATCATTGAGGTGAAGATGATCATTTGATGTGTCAGTCAAAAGTGCCAAATTTGTTTATGAAACGGTAGTCAACAATATTTTCAGTTCAAGTAATGTTACCGGTAGGTAGAAATCCGAGTTTTTCGATTATAATCATGAAAATGTATTTTGTGGAAGAAAGAGAGAGACAGTCATAAATGACGCTATTTTCGTTTCAAATATTGACTTCGTAGACTTCTTTACGTAGGAAATTCAACACTCATACAAATAACCTAGTGTATTTTGACTACTAGGTCATAATGATTTTTGTAGAGCTCTCTTGATCAACTTCACCCCAAACCAGATTACTCAAAAAATGTGTGATAATTTAATTTTTTTTAATAAAGGCGAACGCATTTCAGAAAACTAAAGTTGTTGATTATTGCAACGTATAGCAGTACATGTTTTAAAAATATTTGTTTCGATTTAAAATGTAAACACACATTGTTATTGCATGTTTTGTCTTAAAAATGATCATCTTCCCCCCAGTTGACGGTAGCCCTATCAGCACGCTCGGCAGGCCACTACCCGGGATGCGAGTGGTCGCCGAGCAACTCGATGATATCATCGAGTTCGCGAACGCAAGGCAGAACATCAGTAAGGAACTGAGACAGAACCTTCGGATGCTACGCCAGGCAGTTCGAGTCGCAAGCGAGAACGTGATGCGTTTATCAGACGGAGAAGACCGAAAAAAACCAAAACCGATGCCTTCTTCCTTGGGAAAGCTACTATTACCCAAAAGGCTGTTGATTTCGCTCTGACGGCAAATGAGCCAAATTCTGCGTCTAACACGAAACGGCTTAGGCAGGCTATCCCGCGGGGGCGCTCATAGCAATGTTAAACGACGTGCGACCATAAAGGCTAAAACGCTGTTTGGACGAAGTAGATCGGTGTGCAGAGGAGCCCAAATGGCGTCAACCCGAGAAGGTGACTTCTCGGCCCACAAAGACGAAGGGCACCAGCCAGACGCAGGTCGCCACAGCACACGCGGATTGAATGAGTGCTAGAGGCCTGGAGCTCGCTCAATATAAGATAGATGGGGTTATCGTTAACAACCGCAAGTCGTTTCAACATGCAGCGGTTCATGTGGGTGAAGTCGCGATCGCATCAAAGTGGAGTCGAAGCTCCTTGGGCTCGTAATAGACGACTGACCATCAGCAGTCATATCAACTATGCGTGCAAGAGGGCTGCCTACCGCACGATATCACACGATGCAGTCTGCGTGATAGCGAGCATGAAGCCAGTCGTGCTAGTTATCCGGATAGATGAGGAGTGTTTCGAACTACGTGGCACCAGAGGAGCCCGCGAACGCATCAGGGTGACTTCGATTGCCAGATGGCAGCTCGAGTGGGATAGCTCTTCTAAAGCTAGGTGGACCCACCTGCTGATACCTAACATATCACGCTGTGTGGAGAGACCCCATGGGGAAGTTTACTTCCATCTGACACAATTCTTATCAGGCCATTGCTGCTTCCGGCAGTACCTCCACAGCTTTAGGCCCGCGGAGAGCCCTGCCTGCCCTGACTTCCCAGGTGTTGATGAAACTGCAGAGCACATACTGTTCGTATGTTCTCGTTTCGACGTCGGTAGAAGAGCTATGCTTGACGGTTACGGTCGGGACACAACCCCGGATACCCATATACAGAGGATGCGCCAAGCGGTAGAGAAGTGGAACGCAGTTCCTACTGCAACCACTCAGATTGCCTGCAGCTTGCAGAGAATCTGGCCTGCCGAGCAGCAGTCGACAAGCATGACTAACATGTGATTGGTTAGTTAGAGCGAAAA
Organism: Armigeres subalbatus; assembly: GCF_024139115.2. Lineage (NCBI taxonomy): Eukaryota > Metazoa > Arthropoda > Insecta > Diptera > Culicidae > Armigeres > Armigeres subalbatus. Next base: position 188,666,973 of record NC_085139.1, read on the forward strand.
CAGGCTGAGCGCGGGGAAGTGAATGAGAGGTTTGCACGTGTCGAGGTAAGAGTGTCGCAGCGGGTGGCAACCGCAGTCGCCAACACGAGGCATGGCAGATGAATGAGCGTAAAGGTGTTAGTATGGGCTGCACATACCGAGGTAGCAGGGTCGTTGGTACCTATCGATCAAGATTTTTTTATGTACAGGTTATCCGACTTCGTCAGTAGGTGGGAATAACCTAGGGAATAACCAGCGCGGGAGGGGAAACATACATTTTCAGTGCAAAACGTATACAAACGTAAAAGAATAACATCAATATCAATAATGAGCATTTTTGTTCTCTTTATAACTTTGCTTACAAAAGTCAGATCGCTTCGCAACAACAACTGTCCTCTGGCTCAGGAAGTATTCTATGAATTTATTGGGTCGATTACATTTGAATAATTAATAGCTCACAACACGAAACGGCCTTACACTCAAGTGGCGATTTCTATAGTAATTTCTATACACACTTCAAACTGCCCGTGCTCAGCCTAGCTCCATCCAAATTAGCTAAAAAATGTGGAGGATTAATAAAACAGCAAATGTCATCGTTTAAGCATAGAGCAGCAAAAAAGTCAAAATTTGAATCACTCTAGTGATCATCCAAGTTAGTCTCAAATGGTGTGTCAGAGAGAGTATCAGGGTGTGTCAGAGGATGTGTTAAAGAGAGCACTCAAGAAAGCCTCAGACGGGATGAGTGCCTGTGTGAGCGTGAATGAGTGAGTGCATTAAGTACTGCCTATCTCCTAGAAGTAAAGGGTGTACGAAATCAAATTGCACCACTTTGAACTACTCGCCAAAAATTAGTCTATCAACCGATTGTCATGAAATTTTCAGGGACTGAAATACAATATAGAAGCTTTGACTATGTATCACTGTTTCACTGTAATTCTTAAATACATCCAAATGCTGAAACTTTTTTCTTAAATGAACTCATAAGATTTTGTACATGTCCCTGACTGACATTTTTCATCCTGCAATCTATCCCAACAAAAAAATTAACTAATTTTATTGTCGCAGTCGATTATTTAACTTAATTTAAGTCAACTTTCCCAAAGAAACCATATTTTTTGATAAGAACTACGAACTACTAGATAAGTACCTAGATAAATTATTATACCTACGCATAGTATAAATAGTGTAAGTTGCGATCATTTTCTTCAAGTCGAGTCAAGTACGAGACACTGAAGACGGCCTTACTGTTGACGTCGAAATACGTATCTGTCAAGATACAATTAAGTGGTGGAATTCAATGGGATGGTATAAACTCGTCTTATGACAAGGGCCATATTTTTTGATGCTTCTAACTATTACAAAAATCGAAAACAAAAAATCAAAAAAGTGCTGCAGTGTGAACCGGCCTGAACAATGAGATTGATGCTCTCTCAAAATCTGACAAATATCAGTCCAAAATTAGATTTCAGCGCTTTTCTTATTTTTTTGATTTTGGTTGTTTACTATAGAAGCGACAAAACAGAAAGTTTTTTGAAAAGTTTACCTGTATTAGTCGGATAAACGAAAATGTTAACGTTGGAGTTAGAAACCAATACGAAATGTTGACGCGAAAGGCCAAATTAACATTTTATGTTCCGTAATAATCAATTTTGGAGGCTTCCGAAGCTCGTGTTTTCATTCCAGACCAGTATCTTTCAATCTGCCGCAATTCTGGTGATATCGGGGTCAAAGGCAAAAAATTGGATTACTAACATCTTTTTATAAGATGTGGAATATGGAGGTGAATGCGCAAGATTTATTTTCACACGTCCTGTTCCTTCGGCTGTATTTTCGAAACTACTGGAAGTTTCTTAATGAAATTCACGCAGTGTGAATAACACATGCTGAAGCCGTCTTTCACAAAATTTCGTTGTAATCAGCCCAGTAGGTGAAATGTTAACGACTTTTGAAAGTGGTGCAATTTGATTCCGGTGTACCCTTTAATGCTGGGAGGCAGTTCCAGGGGGAAATGATGGGAGGTTCCTAAGGGAGTTTAGTCGGTATTTCCTTCACTAGTCGTGCCTTACACTCCAGTACACTTCCGTGTGGTAGCTTGGCAACAACTAAGCACGTGTGCTAGTCACAATCAAGGATGTTATCGATCATTTAGTAATTTGCGTTCGATCATTTAGTAGTTTGTCAATAACTCATTCCAGAAGCTGAATTTCAAAATTTGTTGTATGATGGACTTCTAGTGCGAAGGTTTTTCTACAACTCTGCCTAATGGTTCGTTGTTTGAATTCCACTAGTAACGGAGTTATAGCTATAGTTTCAGTAACTTAGACTAAATGATAACGAAATTCCAATCATTTAGTTTAAGTTACTGCAACTAGCGCTATAACTCCGTTATTAGTTTAATTCTAACAACGAACCATTAGGTAGAGTTGTAGAAAAACCTTCGCACAAGAACTCCACCATACAACACATTTTGAAATTCAGCTTCTGGAATGAGTTATTGACAAACTACTAAATGATCGAACGCAAATTACTAAATGATCGATAACATCCTTGGTCACAATAGATCTGAATACTGGTCGCAGTGGTAATAAAAAAACAAAAAAAAAGCACGTGTCAATGCATTCTCAATGTGTCTGTGTTTGATACGGAAAGCATAATAATGGTTTTACGTTGGGGGAGAATACCAGAAAGGCGAGGCCTGATAGCTCCGTTTGAGCTCGACAAAGCGGAATAATAACAAAAGTGGTGGAAATACTTTAACCAAGGGCCATGCTCTTCAAATAAGCTACTACTGTGGAACTTTTTACATACTAAGGCCTATTTATTGACTACGTCACTTTTGGGGTTTTAGTACTTGCGGTTTTCTGGTTTGTGGTTGGTAGTGGTGTGGTAGGGAACCTCTGGTTCCGAATGCTGGGGGCTACGATCCGACAACGAATGCCGAACTGGAGTTGGTTATCTGCGCCAGACTCCACGGCGGATTGCCGCAGTCGGTGATAACAGGCAGCAACCGGACGAGATGGTGCAGAATCCAAAGGCGAACATGCCGCTTTCGCAATGGCGGATGGCTGCCGAGATACGTGTCGCCGGCTCGCAGGGTTCATTGATGATCGAACCGAGGGATGCCATCAACAATGGCGTCTTATGGCTGGCATTAGCTTTTGTGCGTCGCTAGAGGTGGTTCGTCGTCGCTTTCTCCGGCCGTTTGCTGGGAAAAAGCCCAAAATAAAAGAAAAAGGCCCTTGCCTCGGACCTAACCACACATTAGACCCCTGTGACGTCACTAACAATTATTCCACAATTTTCACTATAATACAATTAATTTTTACCTTTTTCTTATAGCTTTCACTTTTTTATGTCGATGTTTGTGTTCGTACAATTAACTTTTAACAGTCAGACTGAAATACAATTACTTTTAGGACAATTTTACGGCTACTGACACTGTACATACTTTTTACAATGATAACTTTTACTAACACAATTTTAATTCGACATACTATAGTTAGCCGTTTTATCTAACCGACTAACACCTAATTAAAGAAACAAAACCACAAAGTTAAAACAATTACACCACATGAGGATTTACTTTCGAACCTCTATTTGATAAAAAGCTACACACGCGCGCACTTCTAGACCGTTCTAGATTTACCAGCCAAAAGAGAACGATTCTGGGATTTATTTCCCATTTATAAAAAAAAACCAGAATCTAAATTAAATAAATTTATGCTTTTCGCATTTCCGCAGCCTGTATTTGCGCTATTAACGCTCCACCTGTGGGCTGGAACTATCATAGACTAAAGCAAAATGAACTCCCACAAGAAATTATGACGTTTGAGCGGGTCGCATAATGAACGCAAAATGAACTTTTGTTCTAGAAGACGACCCGCTCAAATGTCAAAATCCATCGGGTGAGTGAATTTGATGAACTCCTGCACAGGTCTATTGGCTGATCAAGGCCGGTTCACACCGTACGAATATGCGCTGTCACTCTAGCATGACAGATCGCCGTGAGAGTGAGACAGGCTCAGCTCACACACCACTGCGTGAGTGCCAACTATCTCATTCGGATGGGATATTTATTTTGATTGAGGCGTATATTGTGTTGGGTATTAGAGTATTTTGGAATTGTGGAGGAGCCACAAGCTTGTAATGGAACCGACGGTTACAATGTGAACTGTATCTCCGCCCTTCGACTGAAGGGCCTCCGAGTCCGTTCGATAGCGACTGAAGAAGCAAATCATTTAACTCTTATAGCCTTGAAAAAGTCTGTTTGTTTTGGCTTAGTCCAAATACCAAGAAAACGATCTTTTCAAATAACGATGAATTTCGCGTGATGATATAAAAACAGACTGAATGCTCTGCGAGCGAATACACTTTTCTTCTTATACTTAATTTTGAATTGTCTCTGCTTCCCAATTGGTCGGCCAATCAACGAGGGTCTTGTATACCGTTCCTTTGACGGCCAAAACGTCATCATCATCGACGCGTTCGTGATCGGCTTCTTCTTTTTTACTCTTGTTGCTCGCTGCTGGCATCTATTTCCTAACGGGGCTTTTCGCTTGGTACAGGCCAGCCAAACCAGGCAAGCGAGCTTAGAATTGCAGTTCAGGTGGGAAGTACGTGTTCTTTTCTGAGACAACATCGTTAGTAGTAGTGGGACTGAAATACCCGCGGTCGGCTCGAGGTCAGCAGGATAGAACATGGGATTTCGGTTGATAACATATAGAATTGGTAACTTGGGACGATCATTCAGTCACATTCGTTTGTGTGCGAATAGTATCAGAATAATAGCAGCGGAAGCCGTTTTTTATACAAAATGGTCAACTTTGACAAGCTGTAACTTTGCGCCCCGATGACCGATTGAGCTGAAATTTTGGCAGTGAACTACAAATATGATGAATTTTACACATGATGCGTTCAAAAATTACGCACTATAGTGCGCACACTTCGAAAAAGCCATGTAACTTTAGATGCTTCGAGACCGACACCCACGAGCATCATTATTGATGCGAAATTGTGTCATGATAATTGTGAAACTAAGTTCACTTTTAAATTTACACGACTGTATTATTTCAACAAAAATGATAAAGTACCAGACAGGAATCGAACATTGGTTCACTGCGTGAGCGCCACTCACGCTACCACACACCCAGCCCCGCTTCATGAAGAAGCCGAGTTCAAAGTGAAACAAGTTCTACATTCTTCCGCGCATGCTCTGTTCATTGCATCAACCCGTCGGCTGCTTGGCTGTTGGGTGCATGTGTTGTCGTTTTATACGTTCATCGCACCGGTTGCTGTGCTTTGGGTTCGATGGATGTAAATTTCAGTTTGTTTTTCATTAAAACTGTGGCGATTGTACTGAAACATTTGTGTGCATCCAAATTGACTGAAAAATACATCTCAATTCATATTACGTCTTATGGTATTGTGTCAGTTTTTTTCCCTGTAACATTAATATTTTTTTGGTGTGTAGGTCAAATTGTTAAAAAAAATAGCAATTTTTATTTTTGATATATTGGCCAATTCAAATGTCAAATTCAATAAATTATATTTTTTAAATTATAAACTTAGTGTCTCGCAGCACCTAAATTCAAATCTCGCTTAACTTTACAAAAGGACCTAAGTAACATTTTTTTCACGAATTAATTGGAATAGCGCAATCAATAGCTTTCATGTTTTTCTGTTGATTGCGCTATTCAAATTAATTCATGATAAAAATGTTACTTAGGTCCTTTTGAAAAGTTAAGCGAGAAATGGTTAACATTCCAATTAATTAATTGATATTTCCAAAATAAAAACTGCTATTATTTTGAACAATTTGACCTAGTGCGTAATTTCTGAACGCGTCATTCGAAAAAAATGATACTTAGTATGTGTAAAATTCATCATATTTGTAGTTCACTGCCAAAATTTCAGCTCAATCGGTCATCGGGGTGCAAAGTTACAGCTTGTCAAAGTTGACCATTTTGTATGAAAAACGGCTTCCGCTGCTATTATTCTGAACACAGGTGTATGTTCTATCACCATCTCCTGCTTCATGTTGCTTGTCTTCATCCTATCTCCTCAGCGTCACTGCTTTGGCGGGTCTGTATGACGTAAATTCTTCTGCTGCTTTACTGGCTATGCTTCGGCTGATGGTGGATTCGATGCTTATGGCCGAAAAAGCGGATGAAGCGGACGTGCTTCCATGCTAAAAGGCGTGCGTGCTGTTGAATCGATGCTGCTCTTGCTTCGCTTGTCCCGGTCCGAATGAAAGGAAAAAAATCGCGTTGCGCTATTTTATGGCTTCTTGGCAGACCCAGCGGCGCAGCTCATTCGCTAGTGTTTGCACCAATTAGAACGTGGTAATGCAGCGGTTCTCAACCTGGGGTACATGGACTTGTATACAGAGAAAACATCTCCAAAACAAAACATTTTCCATCGTTCACGCGCTTCCATTGATTTTGCTTGTGTTAGACGTTTTCACACTACCGCCATCTGGTTGCCGATGCTACACTCATAGTGCATTTAGCATTGGGCGATAATGTTTCCTTGACGATGCATTTTGTTCTATGTAAGACGGCTTTTTCTGTGTGACTTGTACATAATATGCTTGGCGATCAGTACATCAAAACCTTTTAAATCTGTCATCCGCTGTGCGACAAAAAATCAAAAGGATAAAACGTCTGATGAACAAATTCAAAAAATCTTCAATGCAATCTACCTATTTAAAGCAAAATGTTAAATAATATGTTAAGAATTTGCTTCTGAAATAAAATCTAGAGTCTGAAGGCCTTAATTCGATGCTCGGAATTTGCCTTTCAAGAGGCTTGGAAGCCTACTTTTAAGAGGCTGAGAGGCGTCCTTTAAAGATGCTCAGAAGTGGCTTTTGATAGGCTCGAAGTAGTAGTAGTAGAGATAGAGGTTCGGAAGCCTACTTTAAAAAAGGCTCGGAAGGCTCCTTTCAGGAGACTTTAAAGGCTTATTTCAAGGGGTTAGAGGGGCCTCCTTTCAAGAGGCTCGACAGTCTTCCTTCAAGAGGCTAGGAAGCTTCCTTTCAAGAGGCTCGGAATTACTCTTCCAAGAGGCTTGGGAGCGTACTTTAAAGGGGCTCAGAATCGTCCTTTCAAGATGCTCAGAAGTCTCGTTTAAAGTGTCTCAGAAGCCTCCTTTCAAGTGTCTTGGAAGCTGCCTTTCAGGAGGCTTGGAAGTCTCCTTTCAAGAGGCTCGAAAGACTCCTTTCAAGAGGCTAGGAAGCTTTCCTTCAAGAGCCTCGGAGTTCTTCTTCCAAGAGGCTCAGAAGCCTTGTTCGATCAAAACATGATGGTCATTGCCGGTACAGAGCTCTTCTGTGTACAGCACAGCTAATGCAGTGCCCATCTTTTATACGGTAGTTTTTACATCACACAACGTAGGATAAGTTGATCGTGTCTAGTCGTGGTCTTCCGTAATTAAATAAATATGTGAAACGTTTGTGATTTTTAAGTTATTGTCGTGCGGAGAAACCGAACCCTTTCCTACCACCTGATTGATCAAGCCTTATTTTAAGTGTCTCAGAAGCCTCCTTTCAAGATGCTTGAAAACCTCCTTTCAAGAGGCTCGGAAGCTTCCTTTCAAGAGGCTCGGAAGCCTCCTTTCAAGAGGCTCGGAAGCCTCCTTTCAAAAGGCTCGGAAGCCTCCTTTCAAGAGGCTCAGGAGTTGCTTTTCAAGAGGCTCGGAAGCCTCTTTTTAAGAGTCTCGGAAGCCTCTTTTTAAGAGTCTCGGAAGCCCTTTCTTAAGAGGAGCAGAAGACTACTTTCAAGAGGCTCGGAAGCCTCCAATAGTCATAAAGGTCCTACAGGAAGCTTGATGCATAAACCAAATGCATAGTACCAAAACCAATATTTTTTTTTTGTACATTTTGGGCCCCCCACAAGCTATCGGGCCCCCTTCCGGCTATATCCGGCCCTGGCTAGGATGCATTCGATTTGACGTTTGGCTTGTGTCGAGTCAAGTACGAGACACTGAAGACGACCACACAGTTGTGGTCGAAATACGTATCTGCAAAGATATCGAAATAATTGGTGGAATTAAATGGAGTTACTTAACTCGTCTTAGACGATTGAAAACATCAAACTGTTTCCACCCTACTGAATTTGATTGTGGCGCCCACTAGTACTCGTAAAATGCTGGATATCCTGGTTTTCAGGTTTCAGGTCTGTTTTTCATAAACTTATCTACACTTTTTTTCATAATAAAAACAACAAAAACATAGGGGGTACCTCTAGTAATTCAAAAGTTTAAAGGGGTACCTCTCAAGTAAAAGATTGAGAACCGCTGTGGTAATAGAATGATGCGGTACCCATATTTACTTGAATTCAATGTTTATGTTTTTAGCCCTACGTCAAAAATGTCGTTGGGCAGCAAGAGGGTGCCAGCCAGCAAAGCGGAAGTCAAGCGCATCTCGACCCACAAAGAAAGCAGATAGGACAGAGATAGTGCAAACTGATAAAGAAAAGTACGCCGAAGTCCTTAAATCGATGCGGGTGGCCAGAAAGCATCAGACGCACAAAGAAGGGTGAACTGATCTTGGTTCTGAAACGCGGAGCGCAAGCTAGTGAGACGGACCCGAGGTAAAGACGTTGGGGCGCAAGTGACACTCTTGTGCAAGCAACTGGACGAGGAGGTCACGAACGCGGACGAAGTCGTCTCTGCCGTCAGAGACCAGTGCGGTACAGAGGTCGAGAAGACCTCTGAACGCCTAAGACTCGGTCCTTTTGGCACGCTGGTAGGCTACTTTAGGTTACCGGTCGTGGAAGCCAAAAAGGTAATGGAGCAAGGGACGTTGAAGATCGGCTGGTCCTTGGGCTGGTCAGTATGCGCAGTAAGCAAACAAACTCCAGGATAGGTGTTATCGATGCTTAAAATCGAGGAACTAGTCCTAAAACTGTAAGGGCTCAGACCGTAGCAACCTGTGTTGTCGTTGTGGTGAGGAAGGGCACAAGGCGCAGGAATGCGATAAGGCACAAAAGTGCCTCATCTGCGCTAGCAAAAAACAAGTCTGTAACCACGTTATGGGTGGACCTTCGTGTCCCATCGGAGAGACAAACAAGAAGAAGCCGTGCAAGTAACACAGCTGAATCTTAACCATTGTGCAACTGCCCAGCAGCTGCTGTGGCAGTCGATCTCGGAATTGAGGACCGATGTCGCACTCCTGTGGACAAATTTCGATTAGCTCCGAAACCCATCTTACGCCATATCAAACTTCATGAGAGATTTTAGTCGCACTGGCCACGTTGTTCTCGGGAACCTGGTTCCCTCAGGGAAGCTAACAAATTTCAAACAAGTAAACAAGCTCAAAAGATGAATTTTTGAGAGATTTTGGAATAAAAATGTTGGGCACTTTCGCTCATTTATCAATGATTTTAATGAAATATAATCCGGTTTTGACTGCACCTGACCCAGGACCCCCCCCTTTATAAATCCGGCCGGATTGGCACCGTATAGTCAAATCAAATCATGTACCAAAAAATAGACATGATGAGTCTTCTTCCCTGATAATTTCTTGGCAATCGGTTCTAGGGTTAAGCTTTTTTCGAACAATTATCTAGACATTACATCTAAGCCAAAGATGTAGTAAACAACGCAAAATTAAAACAAATAAAAATGTTCATTTTCTTGTAGGGTGTATAATAATCTACCCTGACACATGTGTTTTAAATTACCTCCACTGGTACTGCAAGCATCAATCATTCAGAACAGCTCATAATTTCCCGTGGCAGGTCGCCTGAGTTCATAAATTTCCACATTGTTACACAATGGTGGTGATTTTATTTTATACATTTCGAGACCATTCCAGGAGTACCTACTAGACGCGCGATGACCGACACTCAATTTTCCACCCCATTACATCGTTCATTTTATTTCATTCGAGTCCGAAACGGACCGTCAGCAGCGGATTGGGGGCAAAGGTGCAACGTAAATGCATAAACTGTGGCGTCCGGTCGCTCTTAATGACCAATCACATGTGCCCGAGTGATTATTTCTTCGCTGTTTACCACTTAATTTCATACAATATTCATATGCTACCGGTCATGCTGGACAAGGTACAATCGGCTAGAGGCATTTCGTTGGGGCTTAATTATGACGGAATATTTGGTGTCTTGATGGATGCACTTCCGTGTTAGCAAAACTTCACGAGAATTGCAAAGTTTTGGAAAATGTTTAATGCTGGTAACAAATAGGGTGATAACAGGTATTCACGGCAATCATACCCCCAAAACTCGTCGTAATCCACTGTGGTGCATACTTCAGAATTTACGATGCAGCATACTTTCCATTTTCGACGGATACGCCGCCAGTGCGTCGTAGCCTGCCATAACTGTCGATTTTAAAGTAGATTTCGGACCAATAATTGTCACTGACCCTTTTTGACAGCCATCAATAGTTAAGAAATATTTCAACACCTCTTATTAATATAACCTTTAAATACAAAATCTTCAAATTCACATTTTTATTTTGATTTATGATTTCAGTTTCGATGATCAAGTTATGGAAAGATTACTTATTGTTTCCTCTTTCCCTCATACTTATTTCCTAAGATTGACACTTCCACACTAACAACACTTCCTCTTCAAACTAAATAAATAATAATTTTGCAATAAAACTTCCAGTTTTATGAGGCATTTATATTGTTGCCATCAGCCAATTGGGTTATATCCTGCTCCATTCGACCCGAACGTCAAGCTACATATTGAAGCCATCGTCTATCGTCACTCACGCGCATTTCATTGATACAAATTAATCCTCTCCGCAGTCCAACGGGCGTCATTCTCCCGATTCGCGCGACCGGAATTATCGGAAAACTTGTTTGCTGAAAAGAGCGCATATCCGATGATGAGTGCTCGGGGCATGATTAAAATTGGTGACTATGTTGACCGGCAGTTCGTTTTCGCTGGCTCAAACACGTTTCCATTGAATTTAGTTCGGCTGGGAGGACGACAATGCACTGGGTGAGAAGCAAGTGCAGACAGATCGAATCAAAACGCGAATAAACACTGAAGTCTGTCTGTCTGTCGTCGAGTCTTATTTATTCGAATGTGCCATGAAGCGATATGAAAGTGGATTGCCTTTAGTGTGTCAATCTTTTTGTTCAATAATATAAAATAACTTAGTAGTTACGTGTAGTTAGGCAGTTTTCAGAAGAAAACAGTTTTTTTACTTACTGTGTTTTTCTCAACAAACAATATATGCTGAACAAGTCAGATTTTAGCTGAAAAGGATTATTTTCAAAGAAATAAGCCTTCTTAAGCCTCCAATGTCACCTTCAGCATGGTCTTGCATTGTAGCCGCGCATCGTACCGCATGCACGGCTAAGCAAGGCAAAAGAGTCCGCCTACGCTCACTGCCATCTCTTGGAATATCTGCAGCACGTGTCTCCAGTTCTTCAACGAAAGACCATTTCACCGTGGCCTCTTCCAGTCGGCGCGTGTTGAACCATTGTCCAACTCTTTCCTTCTGCCGATGAATCCACGCATTGCCCAGGCGTATATCGCCGATGATGAGGTAATGATCAGACGCGATATCGGCACTACGTTTATTCCGTACATCAAGAAGGCTCCGTTCTCATTTTCGGCTGATGCAGATGTGGTCGATTTATTTTCTGTAAAGCCATCACGGCGGACCCACGTGACCTTGTGAACCGGTCGATGAGGGAAGAGCGATCCCCCGATCACCATGTTGTTATTACCGCAGACTTCAGCGAACAGCTCTCCGTTTTCGCTCATTTCTCCGAGACCATGGGCTCATGGTTTGAGATGTCGGATCCGAGCTTCGCATTGGAGTCGTATAGTTTCGGACCCGTGTTCTAAATCTGGCAACGACTATTTTTTTCAGAAAATTTGAGAATTGTTCTTTAGAAAATAATAAAAATAATAAATAATTTAGAACGCCCCCTGAAATTCCTACTGAATTATTTTTTTAGTTTTTCAGTCTGAAATTATTTCTGACATTCATTTGATTTTTTTTTCAGAAATTTAAAAACATTTTCTTTTCGAAAATCATTACGAACCATTGCCAAAAAATCTATATCATAGGATTTATCCTGGATTTGTTAGATACTTGTCTAGAAGTCTCTTCGACAATTTCTCCAGAAAGTCAAATGAAAAATCCACTCGAATCTCTAACGGGAATTCCGTCAAGGTGAAACTGCCCATAATCCAAATATTTTTAACTCGCATTTTCAGAGGCACCAATCTCAATAGAGAAGCAACAAAAAAGTGTTATCTTTTTATTTTAGCTTTGCTTTGCAAATAATGGAACCGCATTCCCTGTCGAATTCAACTTTCTGCATTTTTCGTTGTTGTTGTTTTTTGGTGTAATCCTATTGCCTTTCGGTTCAACTTTGTTGTACGAGAAAGGCAAAAAGGTGGAATTTTCTGCAGAATAGCTCAGAAATAGAAATTTACGGAAGCATTGCTGGAGGGATAACTGATGAAATTTCCGAAGGAAGGAAGGAACTTCCGGAGAAATTCCGGGAGGAACTTCCCGAGGAATTCCGCAAGGAACTTCCAGAGAAATTCCGGAACGAACTTCCTGAGAAATTCCGGAAGGAACTTCCTGAGAAATTCCGGAAGGAACTTCCAGAGAAATTCCGGAAGGAACTTCCAGAGGAATTCTGGAGGAACTTCCAGAGGAATTCCAGAAGGAACATCCAAAGGAATTCCGCAAGGAGCTTACAGAGGAACTCCGAAAGGAACTTCCAGAGGAATTCCGGAAAGAAATTCCGGAAAGAAATTCCAGAGGAATTCCGGAAGGAAATTCCAGAGAATTTCCTGGAAGGAAATTCCAGAGTATTTTGTGGAAGAAATTCCTGAGGAATTCCTGGAGGAACTTCCGGAGGAATTCCTGGAGGAACTTCCGCAGGAATTCATGGAGGAACTTCCGGAGGAATTTCTGGAGGAACTTCCGGAAGAATTCCTGGAGGAACTTCCGGAGGAATTCCTGGAGGAACTTCCGGAGGAATTCCTGGAGGAACTTCCGGAAGAATTCCTGGAGAAACTTCCGGAAGAATTCCTGGAGGAACTTTCGGAAGAATTCTTGGAGGAGCTTCTGGAGGAATTCCTGGAGGAACTTCCGGAGGAATTCCTGGCGGAACTTCCGGAGGAATTCCTGACGGAGCTTCCGGAGGAATTCCCGGCGGAACTTCCGGAGGAATTCCCGGCGGAACTTCCGGAGGAATTCAGCGGAACTTCGGAGGAATTTGGCGGAACTTCCGGAGGAATTCCAGCGGAACTTCGGAGGAATTCAGCGGAACTTCCGGAGGAATTCCCGGCGGAACTTCCGGAGGAATTCCAGCGGAACTTCCGGAGGAATTCCAGCGGAACTTCCGGAGAATTCAGCGGAACTTCCGGAGGAATTCAGCGGAACTTCCGGAGAATTCGGCGGAACTTCCGGAGAAATTCCAGCGGAACTTCCGGAGGAATTCCCGGAGGAACTTTCGGAGGAATTCGGAGGAACTTCCGGAGGAACTTCGGAGGAATTCAGGAGGAACTTCGGAGGAATTCAGGAGGAACTTCCGGAGGAATTCCCGGAGGAACTTCCGGAGGAATTCCCGGAGGAACTTCCGGAGGAATTCCCGGAGGAACTTCGGAGGAATTCCCGGAGGAACTTCGGAGGAATTCGGAGGAACTTCGGAGGAATTCCGGAGGAACTTCCGGAGGAATTCGGAGGAACTTCGGAGGAATTCGGAGGAACTTCGGAGGAATTCCCGGAGGAACTTCGGAGGAATTCCCGGAGAACTTCGGAGGAATTCGGAGGAACTTCCGGAGGAATTCCCGGAGGAACTTCGGAGGAATTCCCGGAGGAACTTCCGGAGGAATTCGGAGGAACTTCCGGAGGAATTCCCGGAGGAACTTCCGGAGGAATTCGCGGAGGAACTTCGGAGGAATTCCCGGAGGAACTTCGGAGGAATTCGGAGGAACTCCGGAGGAACTCCCGGAGGAACTTCCGGAGGCATTCCCGGAGGAACTTCCGGAGGAATTCTGTTAGGAACTTCTGGAGGAATTTATAGAGGAACTTCCGGAGGAATTCGGAGAGGAACTCTGGAGGAATTCCGGGAGGAACTCCAGGAGCCATTCCGGGAGGAACTTCCGGAGGAATTCGGAGGAACTTCCGGAGGAATTCGGAGGAACTTCCGGAGGAATTCGGAGGAACTTCCGGAGGAATTCCCGGAGGAACTTCCGGAGGAATTCCGGAGGAACTTCCGGAGGAATTCCCGGAGGAACTTCCGGAGGAATTCGGAGGAACTTCGGAGGAATTCCCGGAGGAACTTCCGGAGGAATTCCCGGAGGAACTTCCGGAGGAATTCCCGGAGGAACTTCGGAGGAATTCGGAGGAACTTCCGGAGGAATTCCCGGAGGAACTTCCGGAGGAATTCCGGAGGAACTTCCGGAGGAATTCCCGGAGGAACTTCCGGAGGAATTCCGGAGGAACTTCCGGAGGAATTCGGAGGAACTTCGGAGGAATTTGGAGGAACTTCCGGAGGAATTCCGGAGGAACTTCGGAGGAATTCCCGGAGGAACTTCCGGAGGAATTCGGAGGAACTTCGGAGGAATTCCCGGAGGAACTTCCGGAGGAATTCGGAGGAACTTCCGGAGGAATTCCCGGAGGAACTTCCGGAGGAATTCCCGGAGGAACTTCGGAGGAATTCCCAGGAGGAACTTCCGGAGGAATTCCCGGAGGAACTTCGGAGGAATTCGGAGGAACTTCGGAGGAATTCCCGGAGGAACTTCGGAGGAATTCGGAGGAACTTCCGGAGGAATTCGGAGGAACTTCGGAGGAATTCGGAGGAACTTCCGGAGGAATTCCCGGAGGAACTTCCGGAGGAATTCGGAGGAACTTCCGGAGGAATTCGGAGGAACTTCGGAGGAATTCCCAGAGGAACTTCCGGAGGAATTCCCGGAGGAACTTCCGGAGGAATTCCCGGAGGAACTTCCGGAGGAATTCCCGGAGGAACTTCCGGAGGAATTCCCGGAGGAACTTCCGGAGGAATTCCCGGAGGAACTTCCGGAGGAATTCCAGGAGGAACTTCCGGAGGAATTACAGGAGGAACTTCCGGAGAAATTCCAGGAGGAACTTCCGGAGAAATTCCAGGAGGAACTTCCGGAGGAATTCCAGGAGGAACTTCCGGAGGAATTCCAGGAGGAACTTCCGGAGGAACTTCCGGAGGAATTCCAGGAGGAACTTTTGGAGGAATTTCCGGAGGAACTTCCGGAGGAATTCCAGGAGGAACTTCCGGAGGAATTCCAGGAGGAACTTCCGGAGGAATTCCCGGAGGAACTTCCGGAGGAATTCCAGGTGGAACTTCCGGAGGAATTCCAGGAGGAACTTCCGGAGGAATTACAGGAGGAACTTCCGGAGGATTTCCAGGAGGAACTTCCGGAGGAATTCCAGGAGGAACTTTTGGAGGAATTCCCGGAGGAACTTCCGGAGGAATTCCTTCAAGAAATTCTGAACATAAAACTGGAAAATGTCTTATTCATGGAATCGGTTCACTCCGACCCATGTCACCGCCGATCATTAACGGCATGATGCCGCCACGCTCCCCCCACTGGCTAAGAATGATCTATCACAAATCTCCAGGAGAATTTTTTGGAAGAACCTCCGGAATCAAAGAATTGAAGATCTAAGGAATTAAGGAATTAAGAAATTAAGGAATTAAGGAATTAAGGAATTAAGGAATTAAGGAATCAAAGAATTGAAGATCTAAGGAATTAATGAATCAAAGAATTGAAGATCTAAGGAATTAAGAAATTAAGGAATTAAGGAATTAAGGAATTAAGAAATTAAGGAATTAAGGAATGAAGGAGTTAAGGAATTAAGGAATTAAGGAATTAAGGAATTAAGGAATTAAGGAATTAAGGAATTAAGGAATTAAGGAATTTAGGGATTAAGGAATTGAGGAATTAAGGAATTAATAAATTAAGGAATTAAAGAATTAAGGAATTAAGGAATTAAGGAATTAAGGAATTAAGGAATTAAGGAATTAAGGAATTAAGGAATTAAGGAATTAAGGAATTAAGGAATTAAGGAATTAAGGAATTAAGGAATTAAGGAATTAAGGAATCAAAGAATTAAGGAATTAAGGAATTGAGGAATTAAGGAATTAAGGAATTAAGGAATTAAGGAATTAAGGAATTAAGGAATTAAGGAATTAAGGAATTAAAGAGTTAAGGAATTGAGGAATTAAAGAATTTAAGAGTTAAGGAACTAAGGAACTAAGGGATTAAGGAATTAATGAGTTAAGGAATTAAGGAATTATGGATTAAGGATTTAAAGAATTAAGGAATTAGGAAGCCAAACTTTTTTTTTGTATTATTGTTGAGATTTTGTAACCCTCTGGTTGGAGTATCTTTGAGAGTGTTAAGCAATTAAGGATTTGATAAAGTAAGGGATTTAAAAATTAATTTTGTGATCTTGGAATTGTTGAATTAAAGAATTGAATAATTGCGATTGATATTTTATTTATTATTTATTATGCTACTATGCTATTATGCTATTTATTATTTGTTATTCAATAATGTTTTATTTTATAATTTGTAATTTTGATGTCATTGTGTTTTTCCTAGAGAGCATACATACGTGCGACGTAGAAGAGTCTAGACTAGACGTTATTAGTGGTGCTTCTCAAACCAAACCACGAAACAATATTTGCCATAAAGCTATTCACACCCTCATGATAGTGAAATATACGATGCACTAATGCCAATTCAAACGTTAGTGTGCATTCCAGTTTAATGTTCCAAGCAAAGAGTAGAAATTGAAATATAAAACTTCTTGATGGTTGTATATAAAAATATAAATTGGCTTCGGCACAGAGTATGTCCTCTGCACATATGTGAGCGTTAGAGAAGTTGTGCTTTGTTTTCAATTCCAACGAGCATAGCTAAGTGGAATAAACGTAGTGCAGTCCTCGCAACGAAAAAATCTCACCATGATTCATCCAGCAGCAGGTGATAAAATACCCCATGAGAGTAAGAAAAATCCTTATTTATGTACTCAATAGTGATATACTCGTGAATAAATCAAAATACCAATCTTTGCATTTCCTTAGTCGAGCTACCATTCCGAACAATTGATAGATTTGACTGACTTGAGCTTTCGCATATACTGGGTACCTTATAGTTAATCACGGTGTTCTTGGTCAAACCAACTTATTAAAAAGTTCAGTATCTCTAAGACACCCTATCCCACAAAAATATGAATTGTGAATTGAAATGTTTTATCGGGGGTTATTCTCCTTTTATTTTGGGTCGACCAAATTAGATTAAAATCGGCTACGAACGAAACAATTCAAATCAGTCAAAAGGCCACTTGGTGCGGTTCCGCTGAACCCCGACCAAATGAGCTCCATAACACTCATTACATCACTTATTCTGGTGCTGGTAAACCAACAATGAAGCATCAGTTGCATGATTACATTTTGCTCAATTAGCCTAGGTGAGTGATCAAATAGTGTTTTATCTGCGACACTTCTTAATGGCATTACATCACCCACTGGGACATTGCCGCCTTGCAACTTAGTGTCCATAGAAGAAATCAGAGCAGGAGAAGATTCAGCGTAGGATAGACAGGGCTCTCGCGGAACGTGTTCAGTTAGAAAAGGAACAAAGCACGATACGTTTCTGCAGGAAGACTTCAACTCCGACAATAGGCTTAGGGAACGTCCTAGAAAAGGCAAGGTCGTCGAAAGTCAACGCGGATGCAACTCGCGCGGGAAATGTTCATGCTAGCGATTTGGCGTCGAATAGTGAAAGCGATAGTGATGGCGATGCTAGTGATAATGGTAACGATGCAGAAGTGATTCCAACCAAGGCACAGCTGTCTGCGTGACAGTTTTTGGCTCGACGGTTGTCGATGTTCACCGGGAAAGCGGAAGAGTGGTCGATCTTTATCACAAGCTACGAGACGTCGACAAAAGCGTGTGGTTTTTCCAACCTAGAGAATCTAGTACGACTGCAGGAGTGCTTGAAGGGAGCTGCATTGGAAGCGGTAGGATCGCGACTTATACTGCTAGAGTTTGTCTCGAAGGTGATTGAGGAGCTGAGAGAACAGTTTGACCAACCTGAGCAAATTTTGGAAACGTTGTTGGTGAAGGTAAGGTCCGCGGATCCCCCAAAAGCGGAGAAACCGGCGTCGTACGTCACGTTCGGTCGAATGGTCCAGCAGCTCTGTGACCATATGGAAACAACAAATTTGCAGGATCATCTTGTGAATCCGTTGCTAATAAGCGAGTTGGCGAAGAAACTCCCACCAAACCCGAAAATAGATTGGATCCGCTACAAGCGAATCCAGTTAGGAGAGGGGAAGAAAGTCACTTTGCGTACGATGGCAGATTTCCTTGCGGAGATTGTTTCAGTTGCGATGAGGGCGGTTAGACTGGATGACAGACAGACAAGCAGCAACCATACTTTCAATTCTGGGCGAAGCAAACCAAAACGATCAGGAGTGTTCGATGACGTCCACAATGAAGATGAAAGGCTAAGTGATGGCTATCAAAACAGAATTCCGTGTGCAAGTCAAGTTGGTCAAGTTGCATAAAGTGTAAGGTGTCTCCGCTGGAAGTTTGTCATAGTTGCGCTTGCAGTTTGTCATCTGTAGAAGTTTCTTGCGGTGGTTTCTGCAAAACAACTTTTTATTACAACTGCGCGGGCATTTCGGAAGATCTGTACAAGGGAATATGCGGCACATCTTCCATTTTCTGGATGTGTACAGGATGTCGCGACATAATGAGTAATGCTCGATTTAAAAACGCATTGGCATCTATGAATGCTGCTACGGTCGAACTAAAGGATACGTATCAAAAAATCGTCGAAGAAATAAAGAGTGAGCCTCATCGCTGAGATCAGGCAAGAGATCAAAGAAGGTTTCAACATGCTTTCCCCTGCGGTACAACCTTCCGTTCCACGGGTCAGGTTCGGTAGAAATAAAACGCCGAAAAAAGCCGTGATGACGAAGTTGCAACATTTGATCAACCGGCAAAAATTCTTCGCGGTGCCGGACCGTCAAACGCCAACGTATCATCAGCCTCTGTAGCACGACCAACTAACAAGTTCTGAATCTATCTTTCGAAAGTTTCACCTGATGTATCGGAAGCCGATGTCGAGAAACTTGCCAAAGATTGCTTGAATGTGGACGAAGCTACTGTGAAATCTCTGATACCGAGAGGCAGGCTAGTGTCAACACTGCCATTCATCTCTTTCAAGGTAGGAGTCAGCCTAGCATCGAAATCGAAAGCTATGGATCCTCTGTCATGGCCACAGGGGATCGAATTCCGCGAGTTCATTGACGATAATACTCGCACTCAAACTTTTTGGAAACCAGCCCAGAACGTGGATACTGGCCCTGGAATCAGCATTTAGAAGCTACCTCCGTTCGTGAAGTCTCTCCTACTGTCGTATCTATTCTTCCTCATTCCGCTACCACTTGTTCCCCGCTCGCCGTCTACTACCAAAACGTCCATGGATTGAGGACAAAAACAAGCACTCTACTCGTTCCAGGACAACTGAGAATAAGTATGCTGTTCAACTTGTTCGTTCGTTTTCGTGAGTACATTGAACAAATGCAACGGAACCTCAAAAAGAACCCTTCATCGTTCTGGTCTTTTGTGAATACTCGCAAAAGGTCAGCTGGCATTCCAAATAACATCTTCTATGGTAATCATAATTCTTCCGCCGATAACACTTCTGCAAATCTCTTTGCTGATTTCTTTCGCAGTGTGTTTGAGTCAGATTACCATTCACCGCCACAGCAGTATTTAGGTGAGTAAGAAGGAACACCGCTAGGGCAATGTTCGTTGCAGATTTATTGCAAAGTCGTGTGGATTGCACAGCCGCTTTGGGTCAAGTGAACATTAACGCGGTTCCACGAGCGTTGCGCAGCAATCTTCTGCTGCGTTTACCATTCCGGAGTACGAATTATAGTATGCATGGTGCTATAACAGGATTGCAAAGGATTTTTAATCAAGTGGCAGCTTTGTTTGATTTCAACATTTCTCGACAAACTCTACGACGACGATTTTCCATTTTTTTCTCTGAGCACGGAAGATAACTATTCAATTATGATTATTCTCTATGTATTTTATTATTTTTATGACAAGTGATCAGATTAGATTAGGATTAACATTATTTGGGCTTATATAGCCTGTTAATGTATTTATAAATAAAGAATAAAGAATAAAGAATGACAATTAATTGCATATTATTCGGCAACTCGGCCGTACGAAAACCATTTTTTTTTGTTAAATATCTTGGCTGTGCATATCCCGAGCAGAGGCGAAGAACAAAATAATAACTGCTCTAATGACGTTATAAGTTATTGTCTAGTTATTGGGTAAGAAAGTATCAAGTACATATGAAGACTAAAATGTGTTATCATAACAGAAATTGTTTTAGGATGTTATTCCAATGTCAAACTTCCTAAAATCATACATACCACACAAAGAGCTGTTTTTGTTGTTAATAAATATTTTTTACGAAAAATCCACTAATCATGCCATCACAGTGTTTGTTAAAGTATGTCAATTAGGGTGGCTCAAATTAGTATGGGAAAAACTTTTTTCAATTTTTTTTGATGGGCCTATTTCGGTTCTATTTGATGCTCTGATGCTCTAGATAAAATTTCAGCCAAATCGGTCAACGTTTGGGCGGTGCTAAACTCGTTGGAAGTTTATATGCAAGAATGTATGCTGAAACATTCAAAAACAGTGAATTGAAGTTGGACGGCACTACTTACGATGAAGAACTACCCTAAGCATCAGGGCATCAAATAGAAAAAGAGGGCGGCCCATCAAAAAATTTGAAAAAGTGTTTTTTGAGCCACCCTGATGTCAATACATTATGTGAATCATACCATTCCCCAAAATCCTCTCTATTCTTTCAGAACAACTCTTTTGCCTTCTCTCATGGTTTTTTTTTTCTATTTTCTCTCCCCACAAATTATGTTTTGGTACAATAATTTCACGACGTATAACCGTTTTTGGTGGGAAATATTCATTTCATTACTCCTTGCTCATTTTAGAGGTAAGAACGAATAAATAAGTAGCTACGGATAGCAAACCTTCTAGGCTTTACGCCACATGTGATTAAACTCGATTCTGTGCTGTTTGCGCTGCGCACGAGCCGAAGCAAAAATCTCATGCAAATGCTGACCGCACGCCGGCACGACTCTAACTTAGCAGCAAACAAACAGTTTGCCTCATCGGCAAAAAAAATCTCACGATGTCGCGTACATTTTTTTTGGAAAACTGTTTCGGCTTGTTTGGTGCATGAAATTGACTGGATAAAATGTAAATATTCGCATAATCGGAGTGTTTTAATGTACATTTACCATCACTGCTCTAGTGCCACCAAATGGTTGATTTTCAAACTAAACTTGTCTCTATCACAATGGTCTGAACCACTCGAAAATCTTTGTAGAAGGCGGTTGCTTTCTAAATCTAACAGATTTCGAGATATACATTTTTTAAAGGTGATTTCTTCTACACTAGCGCCACCAAGAGGTTGAATTTCAAACTAAGCTAGTTTCCGTCACAATGGGTTTGACCACCTGAACAACGTTGTAGAAGGCGGTAACTTCCTAAATCTAACAGATTTCGAGATATACAACTTTACAGGTGATTCCTTATACACTAGCGCCACCAAGCGGTTGAATTTCAAACTAAACTTGTATCCGTCACAATGGTCTGAACCACTCGAACAACTTTTTAGAAGGCGGTAACTTTCTAAATCTAATAGATTTCGTTACGAGACGATCCAGCCTCGGGCTGAGAGTCTCGATAATAAAGACAAAAAAAAAATAGATTTCGAGATATAAATTTTCACAGGTGATTCCTTATACACTAGCGCCACCAAGCGGTTGAATTTCAAACCAAATTAGGATCCATTACTATTCTAACAAGATTTAATATTGAGTTAGTGGCTATTATGTCAAATTAATATCAATTTTGTCATGAGCCATCAGTTTTTCGAATTTAAAGTTATTGACTCATATTTGGGTTAAGCCAGACGAGCGTGTACATGTTTGTTTACATTATTCGTAGTCGCAAGTAAAGTGCCACCTCGAACAAAAAAACAAACAAATTTTGCTCTAAATATCGGTGTTTTTCGGTGAAAACGGTGAAAATAGTCCGGAATGTGATGTTGTGTTGGGACCCGTGATTAGGGTGACCATATGGTATCCTAAAGGAGGACATGTCCTCCTTTTTCGATGAAATTCGGATGTCCTCCTTTTGCGCTGAAATGTCCTCCTTTTTATATATTTTGAGGAAACAATTAACAATGCTGGACATTAATTTATTAAGAGTTATTTTTTATTAATCGCTGAAGAAAATATTACAACAAAGATCCATTCACAAATAAAACGTGCGGTTGTATATATTTGCGTTCAATTCCTTTCTAATTTGGAACGTTCCCATCTAGTTTTTGATTGAAATCAACATCAACATTAACTCAAGTATCAAAAGTAACATACATTAAACTAAAGAAGAAATGCAAATAACAAACATTAGATGAATAAACTATGTAGAAGATGTCAAAAGAATGTTTTGACATAATTGTTTCATATTTTTACGAAATTGAGAGTAATGGACTACATAAAAATTTTCAAATGCTTCGCAACCTGTTATAAGATTAGATTAGTACTACTCCATTTAATTCTACCGTAGCGTGGTCTCATAACAGGTGAAGGCATTCCACTGAAAGAGCTTAACAATATTTCCAAAAAACGGTGCAAGAAAGGATTTCAATATAGTTCATTGTGTATATTTACAGCATGTGAAATATTTGCTTTTTAATTTTTTTTGGAGGAAACATGGGACTCGAACTTATTAGTCCATTGCACAGAGGAGTGCAAAAATATATTCCTTATGCAACAATATTCTCTAATAAAACATGAAATTCCAAATTTAGATTAAGTAAATGAAAAATTAATTGTAATCTCTCTTGGATTCATCATTCTATAACTATTTTAAAGTAACACTCCGCCAAGCTTTAAAAGCGTCATGTACGTCTTCGTAGTTGTAACCACCCTGAAAACATTTTTCAATTTCTACAAACAACTGCTGAAAGCCTCGTTATGATGGTGTCTTGTAGCATTCGCATGCCATAAACTTATTGGTATTCAAGGAATATTATCCGCTGGCCTACCAGGTGCCTTAAGTAATATACAATCAGTTGTCTATTGCTCGAGGTTGCGATGTATGCCATGGTTAGGTCATTCGAACTTAATTATATTTCATTTTTTCTTGCTAAAACTCTTGTGTAACACATTTGTGTACAATTATGCTTGAAGGTTGTTTAATAGAATCTCATTAAAACAGATGGTGAGCACTGTTGGTCACACTGAAATGCCAATCATTGAGGCTTCATGCACGAGCTAACTCGCTTGCGATTATGTAGCGAAAGCATCGCAGTTGAGTTTCTCGGACAGAACGCATTGCTTCGCTCATTCGTCGAAAAATGATTTCGTTCTAAAAAGTGTCAAAATACAATACATATATGGATTTATTAGCCATTATTTTAAGCGGAAAAAGTTAATTCAATGGATTCAACCATAAAGAACACGTAAAAATCATACAATGATGCGCACATCGCGATTCGAATCATGGCCGATTCTCTGGGTCATGATTTGTCTCTCGCATGATTTGAATCGTCGATGAGATTTGAGAATTTGAGATTTTAATCACAGTGAGTTCGTTCTTTTTTATGTCAATACATTTGTAGTATTGAGTCGACATCCCGAAAAATCAGTCAATTTAATATCAAATACAGGAAATTTTGGGTTGGGTATTTTTTCACATGTCCTCCTTTTTTAACCAAATGTCCTCCTTTTTGGCACGATTTGAAGGAAATGTCCTCCTTTGGAAAAATTCCATATGGTCACCCTACCCGTGATGTGATGTAATGCGATGGTGAAGTTGGACACGAAGAAGGGGCAGGAGCTTCGTCACGAAGAGGCGCGGTCGATGTCTGCAGCGCGTGGGGCGATTTGGAGAGTGTCGGACGGAATTTTTCCTGTGTGTTGGCAGAATTCGGTTCGAGGGATTGTGTGCTGGAAGCTTGATTTCGGCAATTGATCCGGTCCTGTCCCTCCTTATTGAGAGAGGCTGGACCTAGTCGGTAATCGACAACGCTCAAGCTCCCCCGGTCGGCGCGGCGTCAGACGACGAAAAATCCCGCCTTCGGGTGTTGCCGCGCCAGTTCAACTGGGGGGCCCTTCATCGGCGAAAGCCGGTTTGGGCATTGGGCGTTGGCAGCTGTCAGGGCCGGAAGGTAGGTTTATTGTTTAATCCCATAAGTGCTTTTATATTTTTAGGCGAACTCAGCTACAGCTTAGGTCCACTTGCCTGCCTTTCAAAAGCAATTTGTACTACTGGACTTGCGATGGATGGATGTCATATTTTTGAAAAACGTGAGGTTTTGCTTTAATTGGTTTTAATTAGTTTTAATAACTGACAGGCTTACGTATGATTTATCAATAACAATAACAATAAATTGGTAGAGAATGATGAGGTCTCGGTGGTAGTTAAATTTCCAAAATTTTCGTTTCCAGTTGGTTGTTTTGATTGTAAGGCTACTTGCTAGATAGAATAAAATCAGCTAGATCCTGTGTTTTTGTGAACCATTTTGGATTTTCCATTTCACTTTCCGGAGAGGATACCCCGGCCTACAACGTTGCCAGGTTTCCCTCCGTTCAGCTCTAAACTAAATAGTATGTTCCTGCTTGTTGGTAAGATTTACGATTTCCCTTTGTTAGGCTTTGGTTTTCACTTTAGCCATCAGAATCCCAGTACCAACCTCCTTCCGTAAACGTGACATTTAAGTGGTCTTGTTGTGTAGGGGTTATCACGCCTATCTAGAGAGTAGGAGGTTGAGGGTTCGAGTCCCTCCAAGACACGTGGATTCTTTTTCGCAAATTTCATATCAATTTGTCCATTTCGAAACATGTGCAGTGCATATGCACAGCCAAGATATTTAACAATAAAGAATGAGTTACGAAGCTTCAACATCCATCTACCGCAGCTAAATCTCAGTTTTTACACGGTTTTTAACGCTCTTAATGCAGTTGATGTTTCGAAGGGACCTGGTCCAGATCAGTTTCCACCGTCGTTCATAAAAAAAAACTGTGCAACCTCGCTGGCTGTCTCAGCCCTGACAATTTTCAACCGATCACTCGCAGATGGCGTGTTCCCTGATGCCTGGAAGCACGCATCAATTACACCGATCTTCAAATCCGGCAACATCTTCTTCTTCTTCTTCTTCTTCTTCTTCTTCTTCTTCTTCTTCTTCTTCTTCTTCTTCTTCTTCTTCCTTCTTATTGGCATTACATCCCCACACTGGGACAGAGCCGCCTCGCACCTTAGTGTTCATTAAGCACTTCCACAGTTATTAACTGCGAGATTTCTAAGCCAAGTTACCATTTTTGCATTCGTATATCATGAGGCTAACACGATGATACTTGTATGCCCAGGGAAGTCGAGACAATTTCCAATCCGAAAATTTCCTAGACCGGCACCGGAAATCGAACCCAGCCACCCTCAACATGGTCCTGCTTTGTAGCCGCGCGTCTTACCGCACGGCTTAGGAGGGCCCCGGCAACATACATGGCGTGGAAAATTATCGACCCATTTCGATTCTGAACTGTTTGGCCAAAGTACTCGAAAGAATGTTGCATGTAGAGATGTCGCAAATTA
Organism: Armigeres subalbatus; assembly: GCF_024139115.2. Classification (NCBI taxonomy): domain Eukaryota; kingdom Metazoa; phylum Arthropoda; class Insecta; order Diptera; family Culicidae; genus Armigeres; species Armigeres subalbatus. The sequence continues at coordinate 188,692,657 of NC_085139.1, forward strand.
ATCGATTACTTCGATTAATCGATTCATCGTTGTGATAATCGATTAATTTTGAATCGATTATTACCAAACGATTAATCGATTCATTAATCGAAAGGAATCGAGAGTAATCGATTAGTTACTAATCGAATAATCAGGATTTTACGACATCATAAGGATGTCGCAATTTAAATGATTACTTCGATTGATCGATTCATCGTTTTGATAATCGATTAATTTTTAATCGATTACTATCCAACGATTAATCGATTCAATAATCGACAAGGATCGAGAGTAATCGATTAGTTACTAATCGATTAATCGGAATTTTACGACATCTCTAGTTGCATGACAAGCTTTATCCAGCCGTTAAATCCGTTAAATCAGAATTCCCGCATGGATTCATGCAAAAACGTTCGACGGTCTCTAATTTGATGAGTTTCACCAATAGTGTTATTGGATGCATCGAGAAGCGGCAACAAGTAGATGCTGTGTAAATTGACTTTTCGAAGGCATTTGATAAAGTTCCGCAAACTGTCACGGGTCTCATAATACCCTGCTGTATCAGCTGTACGCACAGTCTACGTGTAACGTACATATGAACTATTGTACCGGTGATGGTTAATAATGGTCGCAAGACGTTGAAGATCTTTGCATTTATGGACGAAGACTCGTCGTATACATTGATTGAATCATCTGTGGCGGTGGAGCAAGGATGTGACGGAGTTGTTCAACCATTACACGTGTCGTGGACGACTGGGATGTCAAGAGTAGAGAGAGAGTCGAAGGAAATTAATTTGGTTTCAACTCAGAAAAATCGAAGTGCGAAGTGTACATACGGTTAGAGATCTCGGATTATCAAAACAGATAATGCAGTTTGCTGAATTTGCAAATCAATACCATCATTTACAAGGTTTGGAAGTGGCTGACTCCAATGGAAGCACCACGAATTCTTATTGGGTTGAAGCATCTACATCTGTAGGCACCATTTGAGTCGTGGATTGGATTTAGGCGAACCTATAGCGCTGAGATCAACATTAGGATGGATAATTTATGGTCCATACAAGAAGCCGGTCCAAAAGGCATTATTTGGTAGCCATAACGAGGCTTACGCAGCAAAAAAAAGTACAGTCAAGAAAATTCCAAAACCTACAGCAATATCTATCGGAGAGCATATGAAGTTTGAAAAGCCGTTGGCGCAAACAGTGGACGTACGAAAGAACTGTTCTCGAGAAGGGAATCGGATGCCTAGATTGACTGGAGAAATGTCCTTAAAAGCAAAATATGTGTTGAACAGTAAACTTATAAACTTAAACAGTAAAAGATATTCGTACTAGAAAAACACTGCGGCAAGGCCAAAGTGCAAAGAAGAGCTAGGAGATCGTCCTCTGAGTACGAACAGGCGTTTAGAGACAAAAGTTGCGGTGCCTGAGTTAGAAGACGAAACATCCGGCTACGCTACAAGAGCCCTGCGCCAGAGTTACAAGAGGGGCTGTTACGGCACCTGGCAACTCTATGCGATTGGTGGGTGAAATGTGGTGGATGAATTTGGTAGGTAGAAATAGTGGACTTCGTTGGGGAAAATAAACAAAAACAAAGATTAGGAGAAAGGTGATTTTTTGAAACTTTTGCGATCGACATTTAATGTTGCTACGGTGAACAGTACAAAAATTGAAGAATAAAATTACAATGTTATGAAAACTCATATGTGAATATGTACGTTATGTGGAAGATATTGATTTGGAAAATGTATTGGAGGTAACCTTTCCCACTTTCCTCCAATACATTTTCCAAATCAATATCTTCCACATAACGTACATATTCACATATGAGTTTTCATAACATTGTAAATTAACGTCCAAGTCGGGTGGTTTAATCCCCGGAAATAGGCAATTACCTTTGATTGAACTGAATAAAATTAGTTAGAATTTGCAGGAATAAACCAGATTATATTGCTTATGTACACATAGCGAAGCGAAAGGTGGGGGAACTGGGGGTAGGACGCCCACGTTAAGGAAAATGCCATTTTTATCAATGAAAACCACCATTTCAGCCAGTTTTCATCAGCGCATACTGAAGAACAGCATATCTGCGACTGACTACCGATAACAGATATCTAATTGTCCATTTTATTGCACAGAAATTTGATTTTTAAAAAGCACCCGAAAAAAATGATTTTGAAACCATGCGGGGTGAGATGCGCCTGTGGATGGGTTAAAACGCGCATGTGCTTATCGTACTGATTTTTCATTTTAATTGCCTACATTAAGGCAATTAACCGAATGTTTCAGCTGTTTCGGTCATACGAAATGAGCATGGGCGTAATGCCCCACACCGACCTCAGAAGTTTGAAGGCCCATAAAATCGTTTTAAAACCATTTTTGACGACGATTTCGTGTGGAACATAAAGAACACGAGTAAGCAGCATGACTCATGGCTCAATTATTGCGGAGTTGGAAAAGTAGTGTTTGAGAATAAGGAAAAACTACTCATGTAAGTTTGAAAGTAAAATGATCTGTAAAACCTGTAAAACAGTTTGAATAAAAAACTATTTCAGTTTTGAGCTGCAACAACAAAGCTGCTACAAAAATAAGTTTTTTTCGAGATCCGAAAAGCTAATAAAGGCTTAGGCGTAAGATAAATTTGCTAAAAATAATCGTTTCGTATCTAGTAGCATAAATGACTATTGTTATTCGTCAATTCGGGACCGATTTGCGATTTGGGCGTAACTTATTTTGTAAACAAACATTGGAAGGTGAATTCCTGCTAAAGTAAGCATTTTCTAAGGAAACCATGGTATGCATCCGATAGAATAGGCTCTCCTCTATCAGGTAAGGGAATTAGTTTTGGAGAAAAACGCTTGCAATCTACGCAATCAACAAACAAACATTACAAAATAAGTTTCGCCCAAATCGCAAATTGATCCCGAATTATTAGGATGCTCAACATTTCACCTCCTTAAGGTGATTATACAACAAAGCCAGGAATCGGCCATCTTTAAAAACATGTGCATTTTCCAGAGTACGAGTTGAAAGAATAGTCACGTGTATTGAGCCGAAACAATGATATATCATTTGCTGAACAATCGACTTCAGTTTTAGCATTGTACGAAAATCTTTACGCAGATTTGGGCTTGTAGAGATGCGAGTAGAAAACATGTGGCGAATTTGAAATTCCCCATTGGCTACATTTTATAATCATCCTAACTTATTTTGATATTTGCTTTTTTGTGTTATTTATTGTAAAAAGTTGTGTTATTGAAGTACATACATATTTTAGTCAAATCAATCCCTAATCTGGTGATAAAACTGGCATGTCTACTGAGTGAGTTATAGTGAGGGACTCCGATGGTGTTGAAACGATACGACCGATGAGGGCGACAGTCCCACAGAAGCGACGGAAGTAAAAACGCAAAAAAAATGAATAGGTACGTATCCACGACACTCGGTTGGTTGGTGAGACTCGAGTGCACAGCAAACTCCGGTTTAACGAGAAACTAAGCCTGCGGGAGATGATAATGAGAGCGGAAGCCCGACAGTAGCTTTGTTTGAAAATATTTAATTAGCATCACTTTCACTGAGGAAAGTATCAGAGGGGGTATTGTTAAATGGAATGAAATACGAGATTTTTTTTAGAAATAATTGTCCACGGTAATGACTGTCAAGTTCAAGGTTCAAGACTGTTATTGCATTAGAACATTAATGATACATCATAGAACTACAAAAAGAATTAATTATTGATTCCATAACCATTGAAAAGGATCGTTGATTTATTCGTTAATCATTATTCATTAATACAACTTTCACTTCTTTTAACAATTTGCGTTCAATGGCGAATCCGGCCCCATTGCATTGTTTCATATCGAAAAATAGCCAGATTGGACTATGGGCTCAAAATTTATAACCAAAATAGTATTTTTAATGGGCGATAAAAGCACCATTAATGATGAGTAGATTAATCAGGTTTTTTTTTCGATACATTAACACCCTAGTAACCGATTATTTGTCTCTGTCAAAGTCTCTCAAAAATCTGTACCATAGACTTTTGGACTTGGCAGCCAAAAGTATTCACCTCCAAAAGGCAACGTAACAGAATCAATCATCACTTACCAGAAACGCTCCGAATCCATTTTCGCCTAATCTCCCAACGGCAGCAATATTGCAATCGATTTCTTGCAAAAGTTTCAACGCCTCCTCGGTTTGTGGCAGCAACGGCAACAGTGGGGGACTGTGGCCATCGATCCCGCAATTGGGTCGTTGATCTTCTTTGCAATCAGTGTAAAAATTCCAATTCACTTGCCGAACGAGAAGCTCAGGAAACCCCCTACCAATGGTACCAGCGGCAGATTCGTCGGAATGATACCGTAAGAATGCTGGCCTTGCTTTCGAGCATGGCGCTTTCCCGGTTTCTGGCGCTACAGCTGGGAGCTGATGTTGTAGTTGTTGTTGTTGCTGTTGATTGGCCACAGTAGAGCCAATAGAAGTCAATGTTTGGGACAAGAATGACGAATCGGTCTCCCGTCGATGTTCATATTCGCTCTTCACCGATGATTGATTGCCTTCGCTCAATGTGTCATCAATGGTCATTACAATGCAAACTGCAACGGAGGTGAATGGATGGCAGTATTAGGTGACTTTCGAGCGAAGCACTATGGAGGATGTCACTGTTTTTTTTGGATCTCAAAAATCGGATCCGTGCATATTGGCAAGCTATCGTATGATAACCGGAATTGTTTTCTCGTGCAACAGCCGTTTTTTCAATGTCCACTTCCCACAATCTGTGAAAAAAGAAAAGAAAGGCGATTTTAGGATTAGCCACTTCTAGTTCAATGGTCATTGAATTTCTAATGAAAAAAGCGTTTCAAAATTGATACGGTTTCATTTTGTTCAGGGTCATGCAATCATCCAGTAACTTTTCCTGCCTTTCAACTTAGTGCAGAGCCAGAACAATTATTCGCACTAGTTTTAATTTTATTTAGGGTCATTTGCTGTTAGGTGTAACGTAACTGGAGGAACATTTGTAACACTCATGAATTGATGTAATTAAATTTGGCACTGGAAATTGAATGCGGTCTCATGAATGTGTACCAAAACTTGTATCAGTTTAATGTGGAAAAAATAGGGTGCGGCTAAATGAATGTCTACCACTGTATGTGCAGCGTGCGCTCTTTTAATGATGGTTAATTATTTAAACAAGTGAGAGCGCAACAACTTGTAAGCTTCTTACCGAACTAGAGTACTTTGGAACTCGTAACGTTTTTCCACCCTTCCATCCCGCCCGAGCTTCGTGATGGAGTTAAATGAGCAAACAAGTATCTACTTTTCCCTATTTGCGTTGCCGTGTTTCGCATTATATACTGGAAAAGTTTGCGCCGGTAAGTTTTCCAACCGGAAGAACATGCGATAACAAAAGTGCACTTCAGGTTTCCGGTTGCTACTACGAAGCCAGAATTGGTACGACTGGGGCCGGTGACGTTTGTCAATTGAGGAGGCGGTGCTGACGGTGCTCTTTGAACGAATTCTTTTCTCTGAGCGTGGAAATAACAATCTAGCAGCATCATGAGCCGATTAAAACTTTTGCCAGCCGAACACAATCAGAAATACAGTATAGCAACAGATGTCTTGTTTTAGTAATATATTTAGATTTGTGAATGGTGGAGCTCAATGGACGCATCAAAATACACGAGTGATGCATGCAAATAATCGAAATATCACATAATGTGGCGTCAAATTACTTATAATGGACAAACAGCAAAAAATATATTAACTTTATTTTATCAATAAATCTAATGTAAAAGCAGATCATGTAAACGTTTTCTCAATGTAAAGGTGTGTTGAAAATCTTGCACTATGTATGTATGTCCACAAAATCGACTAGGAGCCACTTTAAAGCTTCGCAATTTCTCCTGAAATTTTCATGAATATTCCTCCTGAAATATCTCCATTGATTCCATCTCCAATTATCTCAGTAAATTCTTGACTTATTTTAAGCCAATTTCCCCGAAGAACGGTTTTCCGAAGCCTTTAACAATTTTTGAAATCAAAAAGAAAAACTGAAAAAGTGCAGCATGAAGAATTGGCCTGACGTTGATTCGAAATCTGAAGAATGTTTGTTTTAATTCATAAAAATAGTTGAAGGCGTTAAATACTATGGGTTGTTTGGAAAAGTTAACCCTGAAAAAAATGTAGAAACGATTGAGCGAATAAAATTTTGTGATGGGAAATGTATTTTTTTTTTCATGAATACCCCAGAAATTCTATTAGGTATTCCTACAGAAATGCGTTCTTTTAACCTCCAGGAAATTTCTCCAAAAAATCTCACTGGACTTTCTATGAAATTTCAAATACTAATTTCTATAGAAAATTCCTAAAAAATATCACAAATCTGAGGGTTAGGAAATTAGGGAAATCTTTCAACTCCCAAATAAATTTCGCTAAAAATTCACCTGGATATTCCTGCCGGAAATCCCCTGTATTTACTCCAAGAATTCATTAAAAAAAAAATTCAGCATTTTTTTTTTCTGGGAATTCCTTCAGGAATTCCCTTGAATATCCTTCAGATATTAAAATTCTTCCGGAAATTCTTCTGATTTTTCCCACGAAGTTCGTAAACGAGTACTCTAAAATAAATCCTGCAGGAATTTCACCGGAAACTACTTCCAATTCTTCCAGATATATTCCTAAAAATAGCCCCTCAATTTTATTCAGAAGCTTCACCGAGAATTCATTTTTTTCAGAAACTGATCAAAGTATTCTCCAAAAAAATCCTTCACCAACTGCCCCATAAATTTTCCCCATTTCTTTTTCCGAAGGAGTTCTTGAAAAATATCCTATAGGATTTTTTTGGAGAAATTCCTGCATAAATTTGCGAGTGAACGCCTGGTTTGAATCTATGGAGACATTTTAGGATAAACTCTTGAAGGAATTTCTGAAGAAATTTTGCTTGGATTCATTGGGAATTCCTGGAAGAATTCTCGGAGTTGTCGAAGAAACTCCAGGAGAAATTTGCTAAGAAATTCCTGGTTTGAATCCCTGAAGATTTTTTTAAAATTAAGTTGTTCGGATCTCGAAAAAACTTATTTTTGTAGCGGCATTGTTCATTCATTCAGCTTTGTTGTTGCAGCTCAAAACTGAAAATGTTCTATTTTGAATTATTGTCAACCATGTTGTGCTTCGTTTTAGCTTACATGAGTAGTTTTTTCCTCCTCCGTGTTGCCAAGTGCCACAACATAAGTCTTGAAGGTTTTCTCGATGGATTTCCAGGAGAAATTTTCGGTGAAATGGTGGTGTTCTTCTAGAAAAGCAGGCTCCTATGCCACTCCTACATCAGCTACGAGGCAGGCCCTTTTACGTCTATCGCTTGAAGAACTTAGATCACAGGCAGCTTTGGAGAGTGGCAGCGTAGAAGAGCAGTGAACGGTCATCGGATATGACTTTATCGAAACTTGCCCCAAGCAGCACAACTTTTTTCACCATTGCCCTGGGCCGTTCAAGTCACCAACCCGCCATCTTCCTACCAACCCACCGTCGACCACCAACTCACCTGCTGCTAAGAGTGCTAGCCAAGGTCGTCCAATAACACAGGTACATACCCAACAACGGAAAACCAGAAAACCACCCAACATAGATTCCAAAGTGCAATAGCCATAGTCCTTTTACACAAAATCACAATAAATTAATTCCACAGTTTGTACACCCGTTGTTCCGCGTAGCCCCTCCGAATTACTCAGTAGCATGGCGACCCTGCGACACGACTCAGGGGTCTCATGATACTGAGCTATTAACCGGGAGTTGTTGATCCGCCCTGAGGCTTGAGAAAAAACCCGTAAGTCTAAGAAAATATCAATCCGAAGTATGAAATCTAAAAAGATTTTAGCCTTTGATCGCATATCACTAAAGTAGCTCCAAGATGACCCCATGCTATCCACGCAAATGCTACAACAACTAATTTGCAATATCTGAATAACCGCAATTTTTACGGTTGACTGTATGCAAGTCGTCTTTTTGATTAAAAGTCCCAAAAAAGGGAATCTGATTGCATGCGACAACTGGCGTTGCGTTGTTATCGGTTTTGTACCAAGCATTGTTGACATGGTAGAACCACTTGTCCGACCTTACGGACAATTTGCGGGTTTTAGAACATCCAACTTGAACATATCTGGACCATAAATCATACGCATGGTGGCTAAGGACATGGTTTCTGGACATGATGCGTTGTCATCTGTTTTGTAGAAAGTTTTGTAGACATGGTATACCAAATGGTCTGGAATCTAGGACATTTCGAAGAACTTAGAACATTTGGTTTTAACATATCTGAATTGTAAGTCATACGTGTTGCTTATTAGTTTGGTTATGCGCATTATGCGTTGTTGTCGGCTTTTCCTTAAGCGTAGTAGACCTGGTAAACCAATTTATCTGAACTCCAAAACAATTCTGAGGACTTAGAACATCCTACTTTTTTATTCCGTTCTTTATTTGTTCATGCACTCTGTGTTACTTAACCGCTACTGTGCCGAGATTCACTGTGATATTCTGCTGTATAAAATCCACAGAAAAATCATTTTTAGATTTCCATTATTCATTATTGTTGTCGTTGCCAGTCCATCTCATCGTGAGTCCATTGTGTCTGTTTGTCCATGTCGTGTATCCAATGATCGTTGTATTGTTCGGTTGCCATTTATCCGGGTAACGTTGGAGGACTGCCTCCGAGAAGAACAAGTTGTCAGTCGTCATCAGGCAGCCGTGACGGTAAGGCGCGTCTCCTAAACGCCACCGTATGGGCTGCGGATCCGGCGACTGACGAGGGTTTGGTGGAGGGGCTGGGAAGCGAACCCATGACCATCCGCTTGTAAGGTGAACGTGTAGCCAACTGCGCTACGGGGCCCCCCAACATCCTATTTGTACATTAAGAAATCATAAATCATTGTCCTGTCTGAACGTGACTAAGCTCGATATCAACGCGGTTTTGCACCAAGCTTAGTTGAACTTAAAATATCTGATTTGAACATTTAAAGAACATAAATCATACGCATAAATCATCCAATCCAAATCCAATCCAAATCCAATCCAAATCCAATCCAAATCCAATCAAATCAGTCCAATCCAGTCAAGTCAATCCAGATCAGTCCAATCAATCCAGGTCAATCCAAGATCAGTCCAAATCAGTCAAATCCAATCGATCCAGTCCAGTCAGTCAGGTCAATCCAGATCGGTCAAGATCAGTCCAAGTCGATCCAGTCCAGATCCAGTCAATCAGGTCAGTCCAAGTCAGTCAAGATCCAGAGTCCAATCAATCAGATCCAGTCCAGGTCGGTCAGATCGTCAGTCCAGATCCAGTCCAGGTCCAGTCCAAGTCAGTCCAGATCAGTCAGGTCCAGTCCAGATCCAGTCCAGATCCAGTCAGATCCAGTCCAGTCCAGTCCAGTCAGTCAGGTCAGTCCAGGTCAGTCCAGATCCAGTCCAGATCCAGTCCAGATCAGTCAGATCCAGTCGGTCAAATCCAGTCCAGATCAGGTCAAGATCCAGTCCAGGTCAGTCCAGGTCAGTCAGATCCAGTCCAGATCAGTCCAGATCCAGTCCAGGTCAGTCAGATCCAGTCCAGTCAGTCGGTCAGGTCAGTCCAGGTCAGATCCAGTCAGATCCAGTCAGGTCCAGTCCAGATCAGTCCAGGTCAATTGAGTCAGTCCAGATCAGGTCAGATCCAGTCCAGTCCAGATCCAGGTCAGATCCAGGTCAGTCCAGATCCAGTCCAGGTCCAGATCCAAGTCAGTCCAGGTCAGTCCAGATCCAGTCAAGATCCAGTCCAGGTCAGTCAGGTCAGTCCAGTCAGTCAGTCGGTCAGATCCAGTCAGTCCAGGTCAGTCCAGTCAGTCCAGATCCAGTCCAGGTCAGTCAGTCCAGTCAGTCCAGATCCAGTCCAGGTCAGTCCAGGTCAGTCCAGATCCAGTCAGATCCAGTCCAGGTCAGTCCAGATCCAGTCCAGGTCAGTCCAGGTCAGTCCAGATCCAGTCCAGATCCAGTCAGATCAGTCCAGATCCAGTCAGATCCAGTCCAGTCAGGTCAGAGTCCAGATCCAGTCCAGTCAGTCAGGTCCAGTCCAGATCCAGTCCAGGTCAGTCCAGATCAGAGTCCAGTCAGGTCAGATCCAGTCAGGTCCAGTCCAGGTCAGTCGGTCCAGATCAGTCCAGGTCAGTCAGGTCAGTCCAGATCCAGGTCCAGATCCAGTCAGGTCAGTCCAGTCAGTCCAGGTCCAGGTCAGTCCAGGTCGAGTCAGGTCAGTCCAGATCCAGTCCAGATCAGTCCAGATCAGTCCAGATCCAGTCCAGATCGGTCAGATCAGGTCAGTCCAGGTCCAGTCAGATCCAGTCAGTCCAGATCCAGTCCAGATCCAGTCAGGTCAGTCCAGGTCAGTCAGATCAGTCAGATCGGTCAGATCCAGTCCAGGTCGATCCAGTCGAGTCCAGTCCAGATCAGTCAGGTCCAGTCCAGTCAGTCCAGGTCAGTCCAGGTCAGTCCAGATCCAGTCCAGATCAGTCAGGTCAGTCCAGGTCAGTCAGATCCAGTCAAGTCCAGTCAGGTCAGATCCAGTCAGATCAGTCCAGATCCAGTCAGTCCAGTCCAGTCCAGATCCAGTCCAGATCAGTCCAGGTCCAGTCCAGATCAGTCCAGATCAGTCAGATCCAGTCCAGATCCAGTCCAGATCCAGTCCAGGTCCAGTCCAGATCCAGTCAAGATCAGTCCAGATCCAGTCCAGATCCAGTCCAGATCGGTCAGGTCCAGTCCAGGTCAGTCAGGTCCAGTCCAGGTCAGTCCAGATCGGTCAAGTCAGTCCAGATCCAGTCCAGGTCAGTCCGGTCAGTCAGATCCAGTCCAGATCCAGTCCAGATCCAGTCCAGATCCAGTCCAGGTCAGTCAGATCCAGTCCAGGTCCAGTCCAGGTCAGTCAGATCCAGTCCAGGTCAGTCAAGTCAGTCCAGATCCAGTCCAGGTCCAGTCCAGATCCAGTCAGAGGTCCAGTCCAGTCCAGGTCCAGTCCAGGTCAGTCCAGATCCAGTCCAGGTCGGTCAGGTCAGTCCAGGTCAGTCCAGGTCAGTCCAGGTCAGTCCAGATCCAGTCCAGGTCCAGTCAGATCGGTCAGATCCAGTCCAGATCCAGTCCAGGTCAGTCAGTCCAGGTCAGTCAGATCAGTCAGGTCAGTCCAGGTCAGTCAGGTCAGTCCAGGTCAGTCCAGGTCAGTCAGTCCAGTCAGTCAGGTCCAGTCCAGATCCAGTCAGATCAGTCCAGGTCAGTCCAGATCCAGTCAGGTCAGTCCAGGTCAGTCCAGGTCCAGTCAGGTCAGATCCAGTCAGGTCAGTCCAGATCCAGGTCCAGATCCAGTCCAGGTCAGTCCAGATCAGTCAGGTCCAGTCCAGGTCAGTCCAGGTCAGTCCAGATCCAGTCCAGATCCAGTCAGGTCAGTCCAGGTCAGTCAGGTCCAGTCCAGTCAGTCCAGTCAGTCAGTCCAGTCCAGTCCAGTCAGTCCAGAGTCGGTCCAGGTCAGTCAGGTCAGATCCAGTCCAGATCCAGTCGGTCAGATCAGGTCGAGTCCAGATCCAGTCCAGGTCAGTCCAGTCAGTCAGTCCAGATCCAGTCCAGGTCAGTCCAAGTCCAGTCAGGTCAGTCCAGGTCAGTCCAGGTCAGTCCAGATCGGTCCAAGTCAGTCAGATCCAGTCCAGATCCAGTCAGATCCAGTCAGATCCAGTCCAGGTCAGTCCAGATCAGTCCAGGTCAGTCCAGATCCAGTCCAGATCCAGTCCAGATCCAGTCCAGGTCCAGTCCAGGTCAGTCCAGATCCAGTCCAGATCCAGTCAGGTCAGTCCAGGTCAGTCCAGGTCAGTCCAGGTCAGTCCAGATCCAGTCAGGTCAGTCCAGGTCCAGTCCAGATCAGTCAGTCCAGGTCAGTCCAGGTCCAGTCCAGGTCAGTCCAGATCAGTCCAGATCAGTCCAGTCAGTCCAGATCAGTCCAAGGTCAGTCCAGGTCAGTCCAGATCGGTCAGATCGGTCCAGGTCAGTCCAGGTCAGTCCAGATCAGTCCAGTCAGTCAGATCCAGTCCAGATCCAGGTCCAGGTCCAGTCCAGGTCAGTCCAGATCCAGTCAGGTCAGTCCAGATCCAGTCCAGGTCAGTCCAGAGTCAGGTCAGGAGTCAGGTCCAGTCCAGGTCAGTCCAGGTCAGGTCCAGATCAGTCGGTCAGGTCAGTCCAGGTCAGTCCAGATCCAGTCAGGTCAGTCAGATCCAGTCCAGATCCAGTCCAGATCCAGTCAGGTCCAGTCCAGGTCAGTCAGATCCAGTCCAGGTCAGTCAGATCAGTCCAGGTCAGTCCAGGTCCAGTCCAGATCCAGTCAGGTCAGTCCAGATCCAGATCCAGGTCAGGTCAGTCCAGGTCAGGTCCAGATCCAGTCAGATCCAGTCCAGATCAGTCCAGGTCCAGTCCAGATCCAGTCAGGTCAGTCCAGATCAGTCCAGATCCAGTCAGGTCAGTCCAGGTCCAGTCCAGATCCAGTCCAGGTCAGTCAGGTCAGTCCAGATCCAGTCCAGGTCGGTCAGGTCAGTCCAGGTCAGTCAGGTCCAGTCCAGGTCAGTCCAGATCCAGTCAGATCAGTCCAGATCCAGTCAGATCCAGTCAGATCCAGTCCAGGTCAGTCCAGGTCCAGTCCAGATCCAGTCCAGGTCAGTCCAGTCCGGTCCAGATCCAGTCCAGGTCAGTCCAGATCAGTCCAGATCCAGTCAGGTCAGTCAGATCAGATCCAGGTCAGTCCAGGTCCAGTCCAAGATCCAGTCAGGTCCAGTCCAGTCAATTCAGGTCAGATCCAGGTCAGTCCAGATCCAGTCCAGATCCAGTCCAGGTCAGTCCAGGTCAGTCCAGGTCGGTCCAGATCCAGTCCAGATCCAGTCAGTCCAGTCCAGTCCAGGTCAGTCCAGTCAGTCCAGATCCAGTCCAGATCCAGTCCAGGTCAGTCCAGATCCAGTCCAGATCAGTCAGATCCAGTCCAGATCCAGTCGGAGTCCAGATCCAGTCCCAGTCAGTCCAAGTCCGGTCAAATTCCAGTCAGGTCAGTTGGGTCCAGTCCAAGGTCGGTCAGTCAGTCCAGGTCAGGTCCAGGTCCAGTCCAGATCCCGGTCAAGTCCGGTCAGGTCAGTCCAAGTCAGTCAGATCCAGTCCAGTCAGTCCAGATCAGTCCAGGTCAGTCCAGATCCAGTCCAGATCAGTCCAGATCCAGTCCAGATCCAGTCCAGGTCAGTCCAGGTCCAGTCCCAGATCCAGTCCAGGTCAGTCCAGTCCAGTCAGATCAGTCCAGATCCAGTCCAGATCAGTCCAGTCAGTCCAGATCCAGTCCAGATCCAGTCCAGGTCCAGTCCAGGTCAGTCAGATCCAGTCCAGGTCAGTCCAGATCCAGTCCAGATCAGTCCAGGTCAGTCCAGTCAGTCCAGATCCAGTCCAGGTCAGTCAGATCAGTCCAGGTCAGTCCAGATCCAGTCCAGGTCAGTCCAGATCCAGTCCAGATCCAGTCCAGATCCAGTCCAGATCGGTCCAGGTCAGTCCAGATCCAGTCCAGGTCAGTCCAGGTCAGTCCAGATCGGTCCAGATCAGTCAGGTCAGTCCAGATCCAGTCAAGTCCAGTCCAGATCAGTCCAGATCGGTCCAAGATCCAGTCCAGGTCCAGTCCAGGTCAGTCCAGGTCCAGTCCAGATCCAGTCCAGTCAGTCAGTCCAGGTCGGTCCAGGTCAGTCCAGATCCAGTCAGAGTCCAGTCCAGGTCAGTCCAGGTCGAGTCCAGGTCCAGTCCAGATCGGTCCAGATCCAGTCCAATTCCAGTCAGTCCGGTCAGGTCAGTCCAGGTCAGTCAGATCCAGTCCAGGTCCAGTCCAGATCCAGTCCAGGTCAGTCCAGGTCAGTCAGATCCAGTCCAGATCAGTCCAGTCCAGTCCAGATCCAGTCCAGTCAGTCAGATCGGTCCGATCCAGTCCAGATCCAGTCCAGGTCAGTCCAGGTCAGGTCAGTCCAGGTCAGTCCAGTCAGTCCAGATCCAGTCAGTCGAGTCCAAGTCCAGTCAGGTCCAGTCAGATCCAGTCAGGTCAGTCAGATCCAGATCCAGGTCAGTCAAGTCGGTCAGGTCAGTCCAGATCAGTCCAGATCCAGTCCAGATCAGTCAGGTCAGATCCAGGTCCAGTCAGATCAGTCAGATCCAGTCCAGATCCAGTCCAGATCCAGTCCAGATCAGTCCAGATCCAGTCCAAGTCCAGTCCAGATCGAGTCCAAGTCAGTCCAGATCCAGTCAAGTCCAGGTCCAGTCCAGATCCAGGTCGGTCAGATCCAGTCAGGTCAGTCCAGATCCAGGTCCAGATCCAGGTCAGGTCCAGTCCAGGTCAGTCAGATCCAGAGTCAGTCCAGATCCAGGTCAGTCCAGTCAGTCCAGGTCAGTCCAGATCCAGTCCAGGTCCAGTCAGGTCAGTCCAGGTCAGTCCAGGTCAGTCAGGTCAGTCCAGATCCAGTCCAGGTCCAGTCAGGTCAGGTCGATCCAGGTCAGATCCAGTCCAGTCAGGTCAGTCCAGATCCAGGTCAGGTCAGTCAGTCCAGATCAGGTCCAGTCAGATCCAGTCCAGGTCGGTCCAGATCAGTCCAGGTCCAGTCAGATCCAGTCCAGATCCAGTCCAGGTCAGTCCAGTCAGTCAGGTCAGTCCAGATTCCAGTCCAGTCAGTCCAGGTCGGTCCCAGGTCAGTCCAGATCCAGTCCAAGGTCAGTCCAGTCGGTCAAGATCAGTCCAGGTCCAGTCAGATCGATCCAGGTCAGTCCAGATCCAGTCCAGATCCAGTCCAGGTCAGTCAGTCAGATCCAGTCCAGTCCAGTCAGTCAAATCAGATCCAGTCCAGGTCCAGTCCAGATCCAGTCAGGTCAGTCCAGATCCAGTCCAGGTCAGTCAGGTCAAGTCCAGGTCAGTCAGGTCCGGTCCAGATCAGTCCAGATCAGGTCCAGATCCAGTCCAGATCCAGTCCAGATCGGTCAGGTCAGTCCAGGTCAGTCCAGATCCAGTCAGAGTCGGTCAGGTCAGATCCGGTCAGATCGGTCCAGATCAGTCCAGATCCAGTCCAGAGTCGGTCAGGTCAGTCCAGATCCAGGTCAGTCCAGATCCAGTCCAGGTCAGTCCAGGTCGGTCAGATCCAGTCCAGGTCAGTCAGATCCAGTCAGGTCAGTCCAGGTCCAGTCCAGATCCAGTCCAGGTCAGTCCAGGTCAGTCAGATCAGTCCAGATCCAGTCCAATGATCCAGTCCAGATCCAGTCCAGGTCAGTCCAGATCAGTCCAGATCCAGTCAGATCCAGGTCAGTCAGGTCCAGTCCAAGATCCAGTCCAGATCCAGTCCAAGTCAGTCCAGATCAGTCCAGGTCAGTCAGATCCAGTCCAGGTCAGTCCAGATCCAGTCAAGTCCAGTCCAGTCCAGTCCAGATCCAGTCAGATCCAGTCAGGTCCAGTCCAGGTCCAGTCCAGATCCAGTCCAGATCAGTCCAGGTCAGTCCAGGTCCCAGGTCGGTCCAGGTCGGTCAGTCAGATCCAGGTCAGGTCAGTCAGATCAGTCAAGATCCAGTCCAGATCCAGTCCAAGTCCAGTCAGAGTCAGTCCAGGTCAGTCCAGATCCAGTCAGATCCAGTCAGATCCAGTCCAGATCCAGTCCAGATCCAGTCAGGTCAGGTCAGGTCAGATCCAGTCAGTCAGTCCAGTCAGGTCCAGTCAGGTCAGTCCAGGTCGGTCCAGATCCAGTCCAGGTCCAGTCCAGATCAGTCCAAGTCGGTCAGATCCAGGTCAGTCCAGGTCAGTCAGATCAGTCCAGATCCAGTCCAGGTCCAGTCCAGGTCAGTCCAGGTCAGTCAGGTCAGTCAGGTCAGATCCAGTCCAGGTCAGTCAGATCGGTCCAGGTCAGTCCAGGTCAGTCCAGGTCAGTCCAGATCAGTCAGTCCAGGTCGGTCAGATCCAGATCCAGTCAGTCAGTCCAGGTCGGTCCAGATCCAGTCCGATCCAGTCCAGATCCAGTCAGGTCAGGTCCAGTCAGGTCCAGATCAGTCAGTCAGGTCCAGTCCAAGGTCAGTCCAGATCCAGTCAGGTCAGTCCAGTCAGTCCAGGTCAGGTCAGATCCAGGTCAGATCCAAGATCGGTCAGATCCAGTCCAGATCAGTCCAGGTCAGTCCAGGTCAGGTCAAGTCCAGTCCAGGTCAGTCAAGTCCAGTCCAGATCCAGTCCAAGATCCAGTCCAGGTCAGTCCAGATCCAGTCAAGATCCAGTCCAGATCCAGTCAGTCCAGATCCAGTCCAGATCCAGTCAAGATTCCAGTCCAGATCCAGTCCAGATCAGTCCAGATCCAGTCCAGGTCCAGTCAGAGTCAGTCCAGATCGGTCCAGGTCAGTCCAGGTCCAGTCCAGGTCCAGTCCAGGTCAGTCCAGATCCAGTCCAAGTCCAGTCCAGGTCAGATCCAGTCAGGTCAGTCCAGTCAGATCCAGTCCAGGTCAGTCAGATCCAGTCCAAGATCCAGTCAGTCAAGTCAGTCCAGTCAGAGTCAGGTCCAGTCCAAGTCAGTCCAGATCCAGTCCAGATCCAGTCCAGTCAGTCCAGATCCAGTCCAGGTCAGTCCAGATCCAGTCCAGATCCAGTCCAGGTCCAGTCAGTCAGTCAGGTCAGTCCAAGTCAGTCCAGATCCAGTCCAGATCAGTCAGATCCAGTCCAGGTCAGTCCAGGTCAGTCCAGATCAGTCCAGATCCAGTCCAGATCAGTCCAGGTCCAGTCCAGGTCAGTCAGGTCAGTCCAGATCCAGTCAGATCCAGTCCAGATCCAAGTCAGATCCAGTCCAGGTCAGATCAGTCAGTCCAGATCCAGTCAAGGTCAGTCAGATCCAGTCCAGATCAGTCAGGTCCAGATCAGATCGATCCAGGTCAGTCAGTCAGGTCAGTCCAGGTCCAGTCCAGATCCAAGTCCAGGTCCAGTCCAAGTCAGTCAGAGTCCGATCAGGTCAGTCCAAGATCCAGTCCAGGTCGGTCCAGATCCAGTCCAGATCAGTCAGGTCGGTCCAGGTCGGTCAGTCAATTCCGGTCAGGTCAGTCAGATCCAGATCAGTCCAGGTCGAGTCCAGTCAGTCCAGTCAGGTCAGTCCAGATCGATCCAGGTCAGATCAGTCAGGTCCAGGTCAGTCCAGTCCAGGTCGGTCCAGGTCAGTCCAGGTCAGTCCAGATCCAGTCAGATCCAGTCCAGATCCAGTCCAGGTCAGTCCAGTCCAGTCAGATCCAGTCAGATCCAGTCCAGGTCAGTCCAGATCCAGTCAGTCCAGGTCAGATCCAGGTCGAGTCCAGGTCCGGTCAGATCAGGTCCAGTCCAGGTCAGTCCAGATCCAGTCCAGGTCAGTCCAGTCAGTCAGGTCAGTCCAGGTCAGTCCGATCCAGTCCAGATTGGTCCAGTCAGTCAGATCCAGTCAGAGTCAGGTCAGATCAGTCCAGGTCAGTCAGGTCAGTCCAGTCAGTCAGGTCAGTCCAGATCCAGTCAAGGTCAGTCCAGATCCAGTCCAGATCCAGTCCAGGTCAGTCCAGATCCAGGTCAAGATCCAGTCCAGGTCAGTCCAGGTCCAGTCCAGATCAGTCCAGAGTCAGTCCAGATCCAGGTCAGATCCAGTCAGATCCAGTCCAGGTCGATCAGTCCAGATCCAGTCAAGTCAGTCCAAGTCCAGTCAGTCAGGTCAGTCCAGATCCAGTCAGTCAAAGTCAGATCCAGTCGGTCCAGGTCAGATCCAGTCAGTCCAGTCCAGGTCAGTCAGGTCAGTCCAGATCCAGGTCAGATCAGTCCAGATCAGTCAGGTCAGTCCAGGTCAGTCAGATCAGTCCAGGTCCAGTCCAGGTCAGTCCAGTCGGTCAGTCAGATCCAGTCCAGATCCAGTCCAGATCGGTCAGATCAGTCCAGATCCGGTCAAGTCAGTCCAGATCAGTCCAGGTCAGTCCAGGTCAGTCAGGTCGGTCAGATCAGTCCAGGTCCAGTCCAGGTCAGTCCAGATCCAGTCAGGTCAGTCCAGATCAGTCCAGATCCAGTCCAGATCCAGTCCAGGGTCAGTCAGATCCAGTCCAGGTCAGTCCAGATCCAGTCAGATCCAGTCAGGTCAGTCCAGATCAGGTCCAGGTCAGTCCAGTCCAGATCCAGTCCAGATCGGTCAGGTCCAGTCCAGATCCAGTCAGGTCAGTCAAGGTCAGTCCAGGTCAGTCAGATCCAGTCAGGTCAGTCAGATCCAGTCCAGATCCAGTCCAGGTCAGTCCAGATCCAGTCCAGGTTGATCCAGTCAGTCAGATCCAGTCCAAGTCCAGTCCAGGTCCAGTCCAGATCCAGTCAGGTCAGTCCAGGTCAGTCCAGGTCCAGTCAGGTCGAAGTCCAGGTCAGTCCAGGTCCAGTCAGATCCAGTCAGGTCCAGTCAAGATCCAGTCCAGATCCAGTCCAGATCCAGTCGGTCAGTCAGGTCCAGTCAGGTCAGTCCAGGTCAGTCCAGATCCAGTCAGGTCCAGTCAGGATCCAGTCCAGGTCAGTCAGGTCAGTCCAGGTCAGATCCAGATCCAGTCCAGGTCAGTCCCAGGTCAGTCCAGGTCCAGTCAGTCCAGGTCAGTCAGATCAGTCAAGGTCCAGTCAGGTCAGTCCAGGTCAGTCCAGATCCAGTCCAGATCCAGTCCAGATCCAGTCAGATCCAGTCCAGAGTCCAGTCCAGTCAGTCCAGATCCAGTCCAGGTCCAGTCAGTCAGGTCAGGTCCAGATCCAGTCCAGGTCCAGTCCAGTCAGATCCAGGTCAGTCCAGGTCGGTCAGGTCAGATCCAGATCCAGTCAGTCCAGTCCAGGTCAGTCAGGTCAAGTCCAGATCCAGATCCAGGTCAGTCAGATCCAGTCAGATCAGTCCAGATCCAGTCAGGTCAGGTCAGTCCAGTCCAGTCCAGTCAGATCCAGGTCGGTCAGATCCAGTCCAGATCCAGTCAGGTCAGGTCAGTCAGATCCAGTCCAGATCCAGTCAGATCCAGTCCAAGGTCAGTCAGGTCCAGATCCAGTCCAGATCAGTCCAGATCCAGTCAGATCCAGTCCAGATCGGTCCAGATCCAGTCAGGTCAGTCCAGGTCAGTCAGGTCCAGTCCAAGATCCAGTCAGATCCAGTCCAGATCCAGTCAGGTCCAGTCCAGATCAGTCCAGGTCAGTCAGTCAGGTCCAGTCCAGATCCAGTCAGGTCAGTCCAGTCAGTCCAGATCCAGTCCCAGATCAGTCCGATCGAGTCCAGGTCAGATCCAGATCAAGTCCAGATCCAGATCCAGTCCGATCCAGGTCCCAAGATCAGTCCGATCAGATCCAGATCAGTCCAGATCCAGTCCAGATCAGTCCAAATCGATCAGAGTCAGATCCAGTCAGGTCAGTCCAGATCCAGTCAGTCCAGAGTCCAGTCCAAGTCAGTCGGTCAGATCCAGTCCAGGTCCAGTCCAGGTCAGTCAAGTCAGGTCAGTCAGATCCAGATCCAGTCAGATCCAGTCAGGTCAGTCCAGGTCCAGTCCAGGTCGATCCAGATCCAGTCAAGATCCAGTCCAGGTCATCAGTCAAGATCCAGTCAAGTTGATCCAGTCAGGTCCAGATCAGATCCAGATCCAGTCCGATCGATCCAGATCGGTCAGATCGGTCAGTCCAGTCCAGGTCAGTCAGTCCAGTCCAGTCAGATCCAGGTCCAGTCCAGGTCAGTCCAGATCCAGTCCAGATCCAGTCCAGATCCAGTCAGGTCGATCCAGTCCAGGTCCAGATCAGATCCAGTCAGGTCAGTCCAGATCGGTCAGTCAGATCAGGTCAGTCCAGATCCAGTCAAGGTCAGTCAGTCAGGTCAGTCCAAGATCCAGTCCAGGTCGGTCAGGTCAGTCAGATCCAGTCCAGGTCAGTCCAGGTCAGTCCAGATCCAGTCCAAGTCAGGTCAGTCAGTCGATCCAGTCCAGTCAGTCCAGTCCAGTCAGGTCAGGTCAGTCAGATCAGTCCAGGTCAGTCCAGGTCAAGTCAGTCCAGAGTCAGTCCAGGTCAGTCAGTCAGTCCAGATCGATCAGTCCAGATCCAGTCAGGTCAAGTCAGTCCAGATCCAGTCCAGATCCAGTCCAGGTCAGTCCAGGGTCAGTCGGTCAGGTCCAGGTCAGATCCAGTCAAATCCAGTCGGTCAGTCAGTCCAGATCGGTCCAGGTCAGTCAGGTCCAGTCAGGTCAGTCCAAGATCCAGTCAGGTCCAGTCCAGATCCAGTCAAGTCAGGAATCCAGTCCAGATCCAGTCCAGATCCAGTCCAGATCCAGTCCAAATCAGTCCAGGTCAATCCAGTCAAGTCAAATCCAAATCAGTCCAGATCCAATCCAGTCAAATCAATCCAGTCCAGGTCAGGTCAATCAAATCCAGTCCAGATCCAGTCCAGGTCCAGTCCAAGTCCGTCAATCAGTCCAAGTCCAAATCAGTCCAATCAATCAAAGATCGCAGCAATCATTGCGTCTGGACGGCTGCGTTGAATTTTTCATGTCAAGGATTTTCTTGTTTCGAAATGAAGAAAATATTAAATTGATATACAAATTCATACCCCGATATCCGAAATGCTCCAGTTGAAAGCAGAAGCCCATAAGCTGCCTCGTCGTTCTATGATTGTATGTTGCCACAGCCCTCCAGTTGTTACTCTCGCTACTTCCGTCGTGCACCAATAATAGCCGAAACCAAGGCCGAACCTGTAGTGCAGTGGAAGTACTCAAAATAAGTCATCAGGGCTGGTTCCACAGGAGTAACCGAAGGCTCCACGGATAGTTCCGTCTTCAACCAGTACATTCAAGCAGAGGAAATATTCAAAACATTTGAACGAGGTTTCAAGATGTGGACATCTTGAGATTGAAAATTATTAAGTATAATTTTATTTATTTTCCAAATATCCGGATATAACCTAAACTTTAATTTACGTTTACGGAACGTTATTCAGCATGGATAATTTTGGGTTTGTTCGGAATTGAACCCCTGCCGGCAAATACTCCGTATCCATTTGAATCAAATTAGCAATTTATATAATATTCTTTATCACTTGCCTCGGTGACTGTGTCATTGGTTCATTAGTTCATTTATTAAATCACGAATGACATTTTTTCCTCATGGTCGCTTATTCCACCTATTTCAATTTTAACTTGCAAACCATTTGTTAAATAGGATTTTTGCTGAGAGCGGTGTTTTAATGAGCACATAAACATTTAATTTATTGATTTTGGTTGATGGAATTTGGGAAATTCAAATAGATTGAAGAAATTCTTTTGCCTTTCTCGTACTCTAGTTTAGTAATAGCTCAATTAATTTTCAAAAATTGAAACGTTTTTTAATGAACTTTCGTATGAAACCTTTAAAAGTTCAATATTCTTAAGGTATGGATATCTTGCTTTTTATGCTTTTTATGGTTAGTTGAAACAAAACTATAGCTTCCAATATTTATGAAAATATAGAGCTATTTCCTTGGATATTCCACATCGATGAGTATTGATTAGCATATGTCAATATGTATATTGAATTCCAATTTTTAGACTTAAGATTAATTGCACACATTGAATAGTATTCCGGCAAGAAAACGAAGGAAACAACAAAAATAACAAGAAAATTTAAATCGATATAACAAACTAAAGTTTTGCTTCTTGTGATTCGATCGATTTGAACAGGATGGAAGGTTCTTTAGATGAGTCGAGACCCCTCCCCATTCTGGAAAGGGGGGCTCCTATACAAATAAAACAGATATTTCTGCATAACTCTAGGACTAATCAATTTTAGGCGAAATGAATTCGTCATGTCTGCTAGTGTGTAATAAAATGTTGACTTTAATATACAAAATTGATGAATGGTGGTCGTTTCAACTAACTGTAATAAACATTCATATTATTGTACTTGTTGCAGAAATATGTTTCTTTAGACATTCCATAAAATCAAAATAAGCATCAGCTGTCTTATTGAAAGGTTATCTCTATATATAAAAATAAGTTTGCATTCCCTTTGAGGTAATATACCTCACGAACGGGCTGATCGATTTGTAAGATTTACTCAATATAGAGTGCGACGCTACAATCGATTGTTTGATTGACAGTTAGGCACCTACGAGCGAGATCGGGCGGGTTCTTCTAGTTATATATAAAGTAAATTAAATTGAGTAAAATTGGATTGTAATATAAATCATCTTAAAAATTCATCTATAATGCTGATCCTTCTGCAAGACGATTCATTGCTAACAATTTTTTTTTCGCTTTACTCGTTCAAACATTTTTGTTTTTCTTGAAGTTGTTGGTATTATCTCTATTATGATTAGTAGAATTTTCAAATTTTTGGTTACATAAAAAAATTTTTGTCTTTCGGAAAAAATATTATTAAAGAGGCCATGCTCAACTTGATATCAGAGGAAATGGTTTAGTTTTCCAAAATCCTGGCGTTGTTTCATTATATTAACATATATTTTACTTTTTCCTATCGGCATTACATTCTCTACTGGGAAATGGCTGCCTTGCAAGTTCATTCAGCATTTCTACATTTATTTATTGCGAGCCAAATTACCATTTTTGCATTCGTCAATCATAACACGATGATGTCCAGGGAAGTCAAGAAAATCGTCAACCCAAACATTTTCTGGATCGAGCATCAAACCCAGCGAGTTATACTAATGACACACTGGTGGTACAAGTACCATGGTACAAGAATCTTGAAATGAGTACCATACCAATTATTGTCTTTATTAAAGATAGTCTTGGAATAATTTTCTTGTTCTCTTGTACCATGGTACAAGTACCACAAGTGTGTCCTTAGTATTAAGTTATCAAATGACTTGTAATTTGAAAATTTTATACTATTAATTTATTTTGTCCACAAAAACCTACTGAGGTTGTTTTCAAATGTGTGTATTTTAATATTGTTGAAATAAAAATAATTTGTTATTGATAGTATCTCAGAAAGTCTGGTTGAAACAATAAATTTCGACATAATTTCTAAAAAATGTGACGATTTAAAAACAATCAGATTTTTTAGTTCAATGTTAAACATTTTCTGTCGGTGAATTTTTTGCATTCTGTTTCTGTTTCATTCTTTTCTAAACAAAATGCAAATATGAAATTAATGGGATCCATTTTTTTATTGATGTATTCTATTGCATCGTTACAAAAACAAAAAAAATATGATTTTTACAAAAAAAATCAATAAACATCTACTTCATTTTTTTATTCGAAGAAGTAATGTGTTATCTTATTATTGCAATTGATGACATTGAAGTACATATTGGGTTTGAAATACCTTCCTTCCATACCTTCTGACCATGAAAACAAGAGTGACATCATACAGATCAATCTTCTTCTTCTTCTTCTTATTGGCATTACATCCCACACTGGGACAGAGCCGCCTCGCAGCTTAGTGTTCATTAAGCACTTCCACAGTTATTAACTGCGAGGTTTCTTAGCCAGGTTACCATTTTTGCCCAGGGAAGTCGAGACAATTTCCAATCCGAAAATTGCCTAGACCGGCACCGGGAATCGAACCCAGCCACCCTCAGCATGGTCTTGCTTTGTAGCCGCGCGTCTTACCGCACGGCTAAGGAGGGCCCAATCAATCTATATAGGTAATTAACACTAGGATTCATTTTGGAAATCATTGTAACTAAATTTTCAAATGGCTATGACTCAGTGGTTTTTCAACCGATTTTCACAGGTTTTTTTACCAATCTCTTAACCAACTCTTCCAATTCCTGGACATTACAAAAAACACAATACATATTAATTTTAATCAAAACGTTCATGTTATGTTCATGTATGATACTGCCATCCGTCTTTTCATTTAATCTTTTCAGAAATCAAGAACCCTATTTTTCGATCTTTGAACAAGAATATTCCCCGATTTAAGCCAGGACATTTTTTGACGAACTATTGATTTTCCAACTCGGAAGACAGCATAAATCTAAAACTAGCTGGTGTTGAGGAAAGGTCCTCCCTCATCCAGGACATACGAATTGGAACTTGGTGAGAGAATTCCATTATATACTTACCTAATTATATTGAAACTATATGATTGAATACCATACAAAAAAAACCATCAGGGCACCCGATTGAAGCGATTTGGATAGGAAGAGTGGAATCGCCAACTTCCTATTGTTAACATCTCGTGGATAAAGGGCGGGCTCTTTTTTTTTTTTTATCTTTCGTTTATTTGGAAGGCTCATTTGCCGTGAAGCGTTACGGAGCCGAAATCAAGTTTAACAATACATTTCTTGATTCTTATACATAGTGTTAGTTTTGGGGAACCGAAAGACTCGCGGTTTAGTCGAGGTTAGGGAATACAATAATACAGTAGGAAAGGAAAGGATTTTCGGGTGCTTAAGTAATTACTATGCTGATGTTCACAAAGTTGACATTCCTCGCATTTTTACATCTGTAACATGACAAACAAACTTTTTTGGGAGACAACGACGAGAGGAAGACATACGGAAGGGATTAACGACAGACATGGAAATGTACAACAAGAGGAAGACATTCGATATGGGGTACGACAGACAAGGGAATGGGCAGACAATGATTACAGTTTTACATCAGCAACTTTCAAAAATTGGTGGACCAGGGACATGTACTCGAGATCAAGGCCCGACAACACTTCCCTAATAGGCTTCGGTTGTTTTCCTCGGACCCGGAGATGTTCAGTTAGCGCAGATCTGGGGCCACGATGCTCCTCGCACGCCCACACGACATGATCGATGTCCTGATAATCCTCGCCGCAAACACAGAGATTTCCTTCCGAGAGCCCCACTCTGAAAAGATGTGCATTTAGAGTGTAGTGATTGGACATTAGACGACACATGGTTCGAATGAAGTCTCGTCCCATATTCAATTTTTGCACCACGGACGCTTCGACACCTGCGGGCGAATTGACTACAGCCGTCTCCCCACCTCCCCATTTGTCCATTTCTGTTGCCAGCTGTGCAAGGTTTCCTGACGAACTAATGTGAAAAATTCATCGAAGGTGATTTTCCGATCGTAAATATCACCTTCCATAGCGCCCACCTTAGCCAAAGAGTCCGCTTTCTCATTTCCGGGATCGAGCAATGAGAAGGGACCCAAGCCATGGTGATTGTGTAAGACCGTTGTGATAAGGCACTCAAAGCTTTCCGTATCCCATTCAGTAGATACGCTGAGTGCTTAACCGAGTTTCATTGACCGAACAGCCTCCAAGGAACTTAGACTGTCGGTGAAGATGAAAAAGTGGTCAGGAGGTAGGGATGCGATTTGCTCGAGTGAATAGTGTATAGCTGCTAGCTCAGCAGTATACACGGAACAAGGCTCTTTGAGCTTAAAGTAGGCGCTATGAAAACGTTGAAAACACCGAAACCAGTGGAGTCATCAATTTTTGACCCGTCTGTAAAAAGCTTCTCTCCTCACTGGCGTGCCTGTATTTGCTTGCAAATAATGGAGGTATGACCTCCGCACACAGAAAGTCTGGTATTCCATGAACCTCCTGCTTCATGGACAGATCAAAAGTAACAGAGGAACTGTAAGAGTCTAAGAAGTTAGCACGATTGGTATCTACCGAAGAAGGGCTTACCTCCAGCGTTATGTACCAGTGGTAAATACTCATGAATCGAGATTGAGGGTTTTGTTCGAGCAGCTTCTCGAAGTTATCAATGACCAATGGATTGAGAACCTCACAGCGGATGAGGAACCGGAGCGATAATTCCGCGAAACGATCTGTTAGTGGCAGTACTCCCGCAAGTACTTCCAAGCTCATTGTATGTGTCGAATTCATACATCCTAACGCGATACGGAGACAGCGGTACTGAATCCTTTGAAGCTTCAGCATGTGTGTTTTAGCCGCGGACTGGAAGCAGAAACTACCGTATTCGAGGACCGACAAAATGGTTGTTCTATACAACGTCATAAGATCTTCGGATGCGCTCCCCACCATGTTCCGGTTATTGATCACATGAAGCTGATTCGTTTCTGGCATTTTGTGTCAGATACACAATGTGCTTCCTGAAGGTACATTTCGAGTCGAACCAGACCCCGAGGTATTTAGAAGATATGCTATGAGTGATTGTCTTACCCATCAGTTGGAGCGGGAACTTTGCCGGCTTATGTTTTTTGAAAAGACAACCATCTCAGTTTTCTCCGGAGAGAATTCGATACCCAGCTTCGTAGCCCAAGTAGACAAATTGTCCAAAGTATCTTGCAATGGTCCTTGCAGATCAACCGATGTTGGCCCTGAAACGGATACAACGCAGTCATCCGCAAGCTGTCTTAATGAGCAATTCGGCATGAGACATTCATCAATGTCTCTGACGTAAAAAATGTAAAGTAGGGGGCTCAAACATGAGCCCTGGGGGAGAACCATGTAGCTAATTCGTGAAGTTGTCGAGTCACCATGAGAAAAACTCACACGCTTCTCTGACAACAAATTGTACAAATAATAGTTCAAAATTGGTGAAAGTCCACACGAGTGGAGTTTGTCGAATAAGACATCAACGCAAACTGAATCAAAAGTCCCCTTAATGTCCAAAAACACTGAGCCCATTTGCTCTTTTTTAGTGAAAGTAAGCTGAATTTCTGAAGAAAGCAACGCAAGACAGTCGTTCGTTCCCTTGCCCTGCGGAAACCAAATTGTGTATCTGATAACAAACTATTCGATTCAACCCATTTGTCTAGCCGGAAGAGAATTATCTTCTCCAACAGCTTCGAAGACATGACAGCATCGCGATGGGGCGATACGAGTTACAATCCGACGCGGGTTTTCCGGGCTTCTGGATGGCTATCACCCTCACTTCCCTCCAATCATCCGGAACAATGTTGCACTCCAGTAACTGATTGAACAAGTTCAATAAGCGCCTCTTCGCGACGTCTGGGAGGTTTTTGAGCAAATTGAACCTGATTCTATCCATCCCTGGAGCGGAATTGTTACATGAAAGGAGAGCAAGTGAGAATTCAATCATCGAAAGGACGATCCATATCATCCCTGTCTACAAAAGCATCACGTAGCTCTTGCCTCACCGGTACCGAATCCGGACAAACTTTCTTTGCGAAGTCAAGTATCCACCGCGACGAGCTTTCACGATCTTCGTTTACGGACGACGCGTTGCGCATTCTTCTCCCGACGGTCCACAGAGTTTTCATTGAAGTCTCGCGCGATAAACCTTCAACAAAAGTGCGCCAATATCCGCGCTTCTTAACTTTGACCAGTTTCTTGAACTGGATTTCGAGCGCGGTGTATCGTTTGTGAAGAACGATCGCCCCGTGTTTCCGAAATTCTTTGAACGCGGCGGATTTCTCGCGATAAAGTTGCGTACACTCGATGTCCCACCACGGACTGTAGGGTTTCCTACGAACCGAAGCTCCTGGCACCGGCCGACGTTGTGCCTGAAGAGCGCTTTCAAGAATCAACTGCGATAGAAACTTGTACTCTTCCCGCGGGGGAAGTGCTTCTATCGACTGTATGCCATCGCTGATAGCGTCCGCATATTTGCCCCAATCGATGTGCTTCGTGAGGTCATATGAAAGATCGATGGAAGCAGATTGCTTATGTCCATTGGAAATCGAAACTTCGATCGGCAAATGATCACTACCATGGGGATCTTGGACCACCTTCCAAGTACAGTCCAACGATAATGAGCTCGAACAAATGGAAAGATCTAGACGGCTATCTCTTGCTGGAGGAGCCACTCGTGTAACTTCTCCTGTATTCAAAATTGACATATTGAAGTCGTCGCAGAGGTCGTATATCATTGATGAACGGTTGTCGTCGTACAGTTCCCCCCAGCCTGTTCCGTGGGAGTTAAAATCTCCCAGGAGCAACCGTGGCTCGGGCATAACCGAGCAGATGTGCGAGAGATCTCTTCGAGATATCGCGGTGTTTGGAGGAAGATATATCGAGGCGATACTGAGGTCTTTTCCTCGAATAGTCACCTGACATGCGACAGCTTCGGTGCCAGACATCGGCGCAAGATCGACTCTATAGAAGGAGTGCTGTTTTTGATCCCTAAAGCACTCCTCCATATCAATTTTCCCGATCGCGGCGGATTATGTTGTAATCAGGAAAATGAAGGTTCACATCTGGTGTTAGCCATGTTTCACATAAAGCAAAAGCATCGCATTGTAATTTGTTAACTAAAATTTAAAAATATCTAATTTTGGAAGAATACTTCGACAGTTCCACTGTAGAATCGAAATCATGTTACCCTTATTGACTAAGTTAGCCATCGAAGGATACAAATGACTCGAGGAGGGGCATTTTCGAA
Source organism: Armigeres subalbatus (assembly GCF_024139115.2). Classification (NCBI taxonomy): domain Eukaryota; kingdom Metazoa; phylum Arthropoda; class Insecta; order Diptera; family Culicidae; genus Armigeres; species Armigeres subalbatus. The sequence goes on from NC_085139.1 coordinate 188,720,945, forward strand.
GCCAGCTGCTTCAGGAGAGGAGTCAGAATAGGAAGAACAGTTTTGACCATGTTCTTCACGGGGTCGGAAGCATCAAAGAAGTTGAGGATGAGCTCCACGATGCCAGAAAGTGTGAACATTGGAGCGCTCAGGAGTTCTTCTGCTCGCTCTGTATGCTCTCTTTCTGGCTGAGAAATCGCAAAAATGGGGAATCTGGGATTTTAGATGTTCCCGGAAGCGGTGGAAACTCTCGATCATCCCGATGTGAAACCACAAAAGTTGATCGTTTTTGAGTATTTCCTCCGCTTTGAATTTGACCATGTTGGATTGGGGCTCACTTTGAGGCTGTTTTCTAGGCTTTTCGAGGGTCGCTGGCTCTGTTTTATTCTCTTCCTCGTTGAGCCATTGAAAACAAAGGGAACCCCATTTCCAACCTCGGAGTCAGAGCTACCTTGATCGTCCAAAGGAAGAGACGAGTAGATGGTGTCAGAAACGAGTGGAGGAGCGGCCTTCCTCAACATTTCGGCGTAACTTCGCCGAGAACGTTGCTGAAGAGACCGCTTCTGGTGGATTCGCTGCTGTATGTACGTTGGGCAAGCTTCAAGAGCATGTGGAGGGCTTTCGTTACAATAGACACATTTCGGTGCCGTCTTGCACGCTCCCTCCACATGCTTCTCTCCGCATGATGCACAGCGAGGTTTATTGCAACAGTACTGAGCGGTGTGGCCCAGCTGCTTGCAATTAACACAATTCATCACCTTCGGTACATACAGCCGAACAGGTAGACGAAGTTTGCCAATCACTACGTAGTCAGGCAGTGCGGACCCGGAAAAGGTGACGCAAAAAGAGTCGGACGGGGAATAAACCCGCTTCTCTCCCTTCTGCGACACCGAATACATTTGCTTGCAATCCAGTATCGCAACAGGAGGCAAAGAAACGTTCTTGAAACGACCGAAACCTTGTTTCAAATCGTCGCATGTCATACTTCCCTCCGTCACCACCCCCGCGATCTCACACACTGCTGACGGTAAATACACCCTATATTCGAGAGTGAAAAGCTCACAGGTGACAATCTCGTTGGCCTGTTTGCGATCACTGACCGTGACACGGAGTTTACTGGACCCAACCATGTCAATGGTCGTGACAGACGAAAATCGCTTTTCCAGATCTTTGCTAATCTGGCTGATATTCAAACGTTTGCCTTTGGGTCGAAAGAAAACAACATACGGCCCACTAGAGTCGTGAGGGTAGACCTTGGGACGGGGGCTCGTAGAGGAAATTTTAGCGTTGCTGGTGTCCATTTCGTTTTGGTTTGGAACACCTGAATGCAACGAAACATCTGACATGGAATACGAAGTACCCCCGCCAACTTCGCCTTCGCGCATTGCGGACACGAAATGCGCCGCTGCAGCGAGGCACAATCTCTTTTAAAACTAAACAATTATCACAAGGGCAGAAAAAAAACACACACAAACAAAATAATGATTTGGGACAGAGGGGAAGACGAGTAAAAAAGAAAGAAAAAAACTATTCCAATAAGATGGAGAAGAGAGGGGAACAATGAGAGGGAGCTCAATTAAATACTTGCGTTCACACTGCTGTGTTGCCAGCTAACAGTTCTGGCAGCACACTAGCTCGATGGACACTCGCCGGTGGTGCGGTCCAAGCGAACCACGCTATTGTTGGTGTTCTCGCCGCACCCAACACTGCAACTGGGTGGATGGATGGTGGCAGGACGGCGGCGTCTGTGTTGGTGGAGACGCACGATGGATGATGACTGTCGGCGTGGGACGATGATGCCTGCGCCTGCGATGGACGCCGAATAAACTGCAAAGTTTTGCGTAGTTGGAAAACCAACGAAATGGCTACTTAACTGCTACAGCTAAGCACCACTTCCACTCAAGCACTATGCTTCAAAACACTTTCGGAAAAAACCACTACCTGTACTTCAGGAAAAAAAAACCGAATGAGAAGCAGACCGTACGCGGACTTACAACCGTCTCGCACGGATGCTCGACGTGGAATGGGGCAGGCTCTTCTCCCCATCTATTGGGTCAATCTGGGAAACGAGGGCTAGATTATATTATTGTGTGTACGAACTTTCTTCTGGAAGGAGATTCTCTATTCATCCCGTGGATTCGCATAAGTGTCTTTGCTTATGGAACCACCCCACCCATTTTGGCCCTTCATACAGGAGTTTGATGAAATACAAACAGTAGTATAATCATGATCAAATCGTTTTCCAGATATGGCCAGTGCTATCGGCAGGTGCCTTGCTACAATAGATGGTAGTATCATCATCATCATAAATCATACGCAAGGCCGATGAATCGCGAAATGAAAATATTTGCAAAGCATAAAATTATACTACTTAACTTAGAATTACTTAGAGCAACACAATAAAGGTTATGTTTGACCAACATTTTTTCTTATTTTCGTGCAATTAACTTGGACTCTTATTCTACGCCATTATTATCTGGGAAAAGTGCTATTGTACGAGAGAGGAGATAATGCCATCTTGCAATTAACGCATCTGTCCGGCATGAAGAGAACAGAGGATATAACGCCATCTTTAACGCTGTCCGTCCCATGCATGTGGAGTGTGGTTCCATTAACCTCATTGTTAAAATTATTTAACTATCATATGACACAAATGTGACAAACAAACATTATCTGCTTTTGCAGTATGTACCGACAGCAGCTAAATTGGACAGTTACAGCTAGACAAAACATGAGACGAAAAACGAACAAATTACTGTAAGTTAAACACCAAACATCAGCAAATTTTAGCTTTTCCTGAAGAAGACACTAAACCCGTGTCGAAACGACGGACCAATAATAAAACTCTTTTCCATTGATGAGACTGCGTAGTTTTCCTCATATTTATGATTGAACGTTACAGTCGACTCCACTACATCAATATAATGCCTTCTGTAAATTACGGCGTCTGACGGAATAAGGTAGATAAAATAAAAATATACTGTAATGAAACAATTGAGGTAGATCATGTACATTGTACAGTGTACACGAACTGCAGTTAATTCACTATGCACATAAACGTGGACAGTTTTTTTTTGTAAACGTGGATAGAATTTATATTTTGATACTTTGCATATGGAGCCACAAAACAGGACCTCTCTCCCAAGGTAAAACCAGTAGGTAATGGCCCTTCTAAAATTGTATGTCACGCTATATTTAGTTTAGCCCTTGCAGATCGGTTTTATACGTAGAACATACAATTACAATCAATAATCAATTGTCGACAGATATAACCACCATTGTGAACGATAGGCCATTGACGGTTCATGTATAAACGTTAAGAAATAATTTGTGTGTTTTATGGTTGGATAATCGGAACGATACGTTGATAGTAGCTTTTGTCGTGTGCTGTTCGCACTTTGTTTACATAGGAATTTGTGTTAGTTGGTGATGGATGCGAGCAGCTAAATGCGAGAAACTTCCGGAATGAATAAAAACTTGACGACGTTGATCCAAATTACACAGTTTATGACCACGCTTTTTTATGAAGAGTACCTGGGTAGAAGTATTGAACGTAAAAGCTTAATGACATAACGGCTTTTACTTTAGCTATTTTATTTTATAGCTATTTTAAAATCAAAATAAAATTTACATTAAATTTAAATCATTTTCATCAATACTTTTGAACGTAATGGTCGACCGTTATCAAAGTTAAAAGAAATCAAGTAGGCTTTGCCCCCTGTCAAATGCAAGAAAATCAATTAACGATTACTATATGAAAAGTTGGATAGGTAATGTTTTTCTTAACTTTTGTGCACAAGATAAATTTCGTTATCATTTTCCAAGGCTCTCACAGATGTATAAAATTCATCCGCCGCATAAATAGGACGCGCATTCGCTGTCATAATTCACCACGTGGTGGCAAAAATTTAAAAAATATCAAGGTACCTTTTTCCTGGATGTATGTTTTTCTTAGGCGACTATCTGGTACTTATTTTCCGTTGCTACTAAAATAGGCCCATGAGCATGAGCATGAGCAGGATAACCGTACAATTCGTAGTTGCTACTCCGTGATTGATTAGAACTTGCGAAATTGCACAGGGAACCAATTGAATGGAGCTTGGGTTTAGCTATCATTCTCAATGTGCAAATTTCGGAAATTCAATGCATTTTACTAAGTCAATTACGGCGCCGGCCACGTCCTTACGGTCATCAAGGGAAGAAATGGATCGAAGAAATGAAATCGGATTATTAGTTCAACTCTCGTTGCTACTAGAGACCGAGTATACCTCTGCATCTCCACGATAGTCTTAGGATAGGATATTGTGTTAGTATGAAGGGATATATTATCTGGATTCACTTTGGTAAGTGATGCGATCTATGGGATAGGAATATATGAATGAGAATTAGAAGTACTAGAGTAATGAGAAAGTATTAAAGTGAATTCTAATGCGATTCATTTTTACAATTAGAATTTGAATGCTATTGGATTCTAATACCACGCACACGTCTACCACACCATCGCTACCCGCACATCAACCTCACACATTATTACTTGTATGAGGCCTGCACGAGCATAGCGACCGTATATAGCATTCGTATGCGGGTACAAATGAATACCAATCTATTTTTACATTTTATTTACTGCTACTAAGTAACAGGCAGCTTTTTATAACAATTCTATATTTAGAATCATACTTGCTGGCAATGAGATTTTGATTTGCAAAGAGATTATCTAATAGGAAAATTGGAAAGGGCCAGGAATCAAACCCTTAATCTCCTGCTTATGAGGCAGAAGCAGTGACACAAGGCCACCAAGCACCCATTTTCCGTTGTGACTAAAATAGGCGGAGTAGATTTTCTTATGCACGGTACAACACACACGGACAGACAGACATTTCCTCAGTTTGTCGAACTTAGTCGATTGGTATAAAATACTGTTGGTCCCGGAAAATATAAAAAAAACTCGTTGCGTTGAATTTTGTATCAGATGGAACTTTAATTTCTTATCGAAGAAAAATGTATATTTCGTTTTGTTACGTTCCGAACCAACACGGGAATCGGAATTTTAAATTTCGTTGCCTTTTGTTTCGGCATGAAAAGTATGATACCGCATATCCTTATTACAAACTGTCCCTTTTCACCGTTTGAAGTATGTTCCAAATTCGGATGAAATAGACCCATGCGTTTGTAAACAACACCCATACTCCACCTCCAATTACTTGAACTACGCTGAATACGGGCCATTGAATCAAATTATATACACTTATTATGATTTCAAAGTTATCGCGGCATAATCGTGTGGGCACGCAAGAAACTCTCTGCCTTTCTAGACACTTACGCTGGAACGATTTACTTGCAACAAGTTGCCTTCGACATGGAATCCGGTCCCGTTTATTTGAATTCCTCCTGGGCATTCTGTAAACAATTCGGTTAGAAGTGAATGCCTGTATATAGCTTTTGCGTGAAATTAGTGCACGAGAAAGGCAAATATTTACACTAATTTACGTCGAGTGACGAAATAAATAAATAAATCACTGAACAAAATATTGCAGAACCATTAGTGATCTAATGCCGATAAATGCATAACCTAACTAGATATTCACATACAAGAGTCAAGCGTTTCACTCATCCTCAAAATCTTCTCGCCATATCTTTTGCCAAGTGTTACCAGATGCCTACCTAAGCTCACAATGACCAATTTTATGCTTAATATTGAGTCCTTCTAAATCCCATCGCACGCAGTAGCCTCATCCAATAATCACCAGTACAAATTTGCATGAAACTCGGCTCAATTGAAGCTCACAATCCCCTTCCAAAGCGTTTTGTCGTTGCCGTTTGCACTCCACCACCTCCCACAATACCAACGCTAGTGTTGATAATTTGCGCGGAGGTGGGTGGCTTTCGTTCCAGTCTCGACTTTTACGTTTTCCGTCTGGACACCATCAAAGGCAGTGGTGGGGGCGGCTTTTGGCCTGCATCATCGGATTGGATGGTTTGATGTTTGGTATTTTCCATTTTACCGACCAAATCCTGTTTTACCTCCGCGGCCCCACCCGTTGGCAGCGTCATCTGTCTGGTCCTGTGACCATCGTAAAACATCGCTACATCAAAACGTTCCACCAGTGCGAGAACGAACGGAGAGTGTGATTCAATGATGCTCCATTGAAGTGTACTTTCCGGGAGTAATTCTACAACCCACCGACAATTCCATCATTCATGAATATGAATGAGAGCGTCTACGGGATGAACGTGGCTTCGGGTAGACATTCCCGGCTCGGATACGAAAAGGAAAGGCAAATTCTTTCGATCTTGCATGGTACTTCGATATGGGCTACTAAGTGATTCTACTTGGAGAGGGAAACCACATTCTGATGGTTTAATTTTAACCGTTCGCAAGACATGAGATCTCCTGGCAATTCAATTGAGACAGTTTATGGTGATTGCTCTGGACACAATTTTTCTTACACAGATGAAGTGATTATGATTTGAAAATTTGAACAAATCTTATACGGTCATACATATATCTTTAATATGCAATCTATTGATTCCTCTGAACAACATGGAGACATTGTTCGATGGTAAAAGCAGATTCGTGTAAGACGTCTATGAATTCGATGCCAATTGGAAAGCTGACCAAGTGTCGTTCCCAAGCAACAGAGTGTCTGTTTACAGATACTAAAAGCCGGATAACAGAACAAGAGCATCATTGAAATGAAGGAATAATTTGTCTTACTTCGGTACATTGTTTAAAACCGCAGTGTCAATGCATTCAAATAATTATCGTTCAGAATTGTTGGTCGAAAGTGAGTATGTTGTTTGTTGACCTCTACAGTCTATATGTTAAAGCAAGATGATTGAGCTCAAAATTGTCAAATTGTTTAGGTCTTCTGAATTGTAGTTTTATATTAGTAGTTTTATAAAAACACTTGAATATTAGTGCTTGGTACTTATTCCTTCTAAGCTCCAAACACTTTGAAACCAAATCCACCACCAACAGTAAAGGCTGAATCTCAACAGCGCGATGCGCGTCAGCGTTTTGTACTAAAACGTAATGCCAATAAACGTGACGCATTCACGCCCGGATTCTTCAGGAATGCCTCCAGCAATTTCTTCGGCAATGTCTTTAGGAATTCCACCATCAATTTCGCCGGGAATTGACCGAAATCTCCACCATTATTTACTCCAAGAAATCCTCTACGAATTCTTTTATAAGTTCTGCAGGGAATTCTTTCGTGCTGTTTCTCATAAAAAAAATCTAAAAAATTGCACCGTGGAATTCCTAAGAATATTCCGTGAAAATTTCGCAGAATTGCCAATAAACATTCCTGAGAATTTCGCGAAAAATCTTCGAACTTCCTGTGTAAATTCCACACGGATAAAAATGCGTTCCCGGAAATGAGAAAATAATTCATGATTTCATGAATCCAACGTGTTTTCATGTTATGAAAATACACCATGAATATAAATCATGATTTCATGATTTATTTTCGCGTAACACAACCAATGATTTGGTTGTTGAGATCGAAAAAAAAAGCTCAACAGGGATTTTGAACTCGAGTACACCGAGTGAGAGTCCGGCGTGCTACCTTTCAGCCGTTCTCACTTCTTGGGAAGGGAGTGTTCGAAGTATAACCGGTTATGCATTTTGTCGACTGTTGAAGATTGCACAGTACCATGAATAATGTTCCTGAAATCATGAATTATAATCATGATTTCATGAACGGGCATGATTCATGATTTCATGATTTTTTATTCATGATTGTGGGTATGCATTTGTTTCCGTGCATATTTTTTTCCGTGAAAGTTTCGAATAATTTCTTGTGAAAATTTCAAAGAATTTCTCCAGGAATTCCACCGAAAATTTATACAGAAATTATACCGAAAACAAAAAAGAAATTTTGGAGGAGTTCCTAGATTAATTCCCAAAGAAATCCAGAAAGAATTCCGGTGGAAACTTCAAGATTTCCACTGGACATCCTGCAGGAGTTCCTTCGAAAATTCCTCCGGGAGTTCCTCCGGGAATTCTTCCAGGAGTTCAACTTGCAGATCCTCCAAGAATTCCTTCACCGAGAATTATTCTGGTAGTTCTATCGGCAGTTCCTACGGGGGCTCTCTGAAAATTCTTCCGGGAATTTCTCCAGAATTTCCTCCGGGAATTATGCAGAATCCCTCCAGAAGCTCCTCCGAGAATTTCTCTGGGAGCTCTTCAAGGAATTCTCCGGGAGGTCCTCTGATGATGATGATGGTCCTGCTACATACCCCTACAAAGGTTTCAGCTAGATGAGATTTGTCTATAAGATGAATTCTCCAAGATTTTTTCCGAGAAGTCTTCTGGTAGATTCACTGGCAGTTCCTCCGGAGGTTCATTTAAAAATTCTCCCGGGAGTTTCTTTAGAAACTCCTCCGGGTGTTCCACCAGTAGCTTTTCCAGGAGATCATTCAGGCTTTTTTCAGGAAATCATGTAGGCTTTCTTCAGAAAATTAGCTGGAAATTCATCCCGAAGTTCTTCCGATAGTTTTTCTGGGAGTTCCTCCGGAAGGTCCTCTAGGAATTCTTCTAGGAGTTTCTCCTGAAATTCTTCCGGGAGTTCTTACGGGAGCTCCTCCGGCAGTTCCTACGTGAATTCCACCAGCAGTTTTTATGAGCATTTCTCCGGGAGTTTCATCGGCAGTTCCTTTGAGAAGGAACTCCCTGAGTAATCTCCGGATGAACTCCAAGAGGAATTTCTGTAGGAATTCCCGGAGAAAGTATCAGAGGAATTTTCGGAAGAACTTCCAGAGGAACTTCTAGATGAATTTATTGAAGAACTTCAGGAAGAATTTCCGGAGGAAATCCTGGAGGAACTCTCGTAAGAACTTCTGGATGAATTCCAGGACAAACTCCTGGAAGAATTCTTAAAGGACCTCCCGGAGGAGCTCCCAGAGAACTTTTCCGAGGAACTTCTGAAGGAATTTGTAGATAAATTCCCAAAGAAAGCCTTAATGAACTCCTGAAAGAAAGTCTGAATGAATTTCCGGAGGAACTACTAGTGGAACTCTCGGAGAAATTTTCAGAGGATCAGCCGATGGAATACCCGGAGTTGAATTTCTAAAGGAACTTCCGAAATCCCATTTCCCTTGAAATTCCTGCCAAATATCCACAAAGAATCCCCTGTGAAGTTTCTGGAGAGATTACTAGAGGAACTTTTGGAAAAACTCCTGGGGGAGCTCCTGGAGGAACTCCCACAAGCACTTCCAGAGAAATTCTCACAAGGTAGTACTGAAATAATTATTGGAGAAGTTCATGAAGGAATTCATGGAGAAATATCAGAAGGAGTTCCCGAAAAATACCAGGAGGAATTAATGCAGAAATAACCAGATGAAATCCAGAAAGTATTCCCAGATGAATTGCTGTTCTTTGTTTGTTCTGAAGAAACTCCTGGAAGAACTCTTGGATGGAAGATATCCTGGAGGAACTCTAACATTAATTTCCGAATGAAATTCTGGGGTAAATTCCGAGTGAAGTCCGGAAGAATTCTAGGACAATTTCGCGGAGAAAATTCTGGAGAAATTTCTGAAGGAAGAGAAAAATTTCCGGGGAAATACTTGGACGAATTCTTGGAGAAATTCCTAAAGAAATTTTTAGAGGAATTCTTGAAGAATTCCAAAATGTAATTCTAGAGGATTTCGCTATTGAATTTATTGAGGTATTCCCGGAAAAAGTAGTCCGTGCATTTTAAATGGGGCCGGGATTTTGATTTTCCGTGCCCAAATCCCGAAAACATCGCATATGCAAAATCCGCGGACCAAATTCCCGAGGTGTGAGGCTACCTTTATCCCGGAGGAATTTAAGGAAGAGTTCCTGGAGGAATGTCCGAAGCAGTTTCTTATAGATTAGCAGATGAAATTTAGAACGAAATCGGAGGATTTCCGTCATAAATTACTGAAAAAACTTCTAGTGGAATTTTGGGAGGAAATTCCGCATGTATTCTTGGAGGAAATGTCGCAGATTTTCCTGGAAGAATAGCCGAAGAAATGTCTAGAAGTAAAACTTAAAAGGAAGAAAAGAAATCTTCAATAAACTTCCACATGAATTTCCTGAAAAAAAATTAGTAGGTGGTTTCTAGATAAGGAGAAATTACAATTACAGGAGAAGGATTTTCAAACGATTTTCTGAGGAATTTGTGGATAACTTTCCGGAGGAATTTAGAAGTTCCCAGGGGAGCTTCTAGAAGGATTTCTAGGAGAATTCTTGAGCCTGAAATGTTTCGAGTTGTTTTGAAATTTCATATAATATGGATCCTGGATACCCTTATAAGTTTTTTGGGAATCTTTTGAATTTCAAAAATCTATTTCTGAATATGATTGGATCGTAAAGTGCACATGTTAAAGCGAATTCATTTCAGTACCCGTTTGTTCTTAAGACAAAGTTTTGATTTTCTGTTTATAAGTGGATATAGACACTTAATATATTTGTTACATTTGGCTTGAAGGCCTTCAATGTGATTTTTAAAAGTTAATTTTTGATCTAGCAGAAGTCCTAAATATTTCGCTTCGCTAGACCAATTAATTGGAACCCCATTCATAGTGACAATATGTCTGCTAGAAGGTTTCAAATAAGAAGCTCTCGGCTTATGTGGGAAAATTATAAGCTGAGTTTTGGAAGCATTCGGGGAAATTTTCCATTTTTGCAAGTAAGTGGAGAAAATATCCAAACTTTTTTGCAATCTACTACAAATGACACGAAGGCTACGCACTTTGGCTGAGAGGCCCGTGTCATCTGCAAACAAAGATTTTTGACACCCTGGTGGTAAATCATGTAAGTCAGAAGTAAAAATGTTATACAATAAGGGCCCCAGTATGCTGCCTTGGGGAACACCAGCTCTTACAGGTAATCTAGCAGATTTGGAATTCTGATAGTTTACCTGCAGTGAGCGATCTGATAAATAATTTTGGATCAGCTTAATAATGTACAGAGGAAAATTAAAATTCATCAATTTTACAATCAAACCTTCATGCCAAACACTGTCAAATGCGTTCTCTATATCAAGAAGAGCAACTCCAGTCGAATAGCCTTCAGATTTGTTGAGCTGAATTAAGTTCGTAACTCTTAATAACTGATAAGTATTCGAATGCCCATGGCGAAAACCAAATTGCTTATCATCAAAAATAAAATTGTCATTAATATGAACCATCATTCTATTTAAAATATTCTTTTCAAACAGTTTGCTTATTGAAGAGAGCAAACTGATTGGGCGATAGCTACAAGCCTCATCTGGATTTTTGTCCGGCTTTAAAATTGGAACAACTTTGGCGTTTTTTCATTTATCTGGTAAGTATGCCAATTGAAAACATTGGTTAAATAAATTAACCAAAAAGGACAAAGAGCTCTCAGGAAGTTTTTTGATAAGTATGTAGAATATACCATCATCACCCGAGGCTTTCATATTTTCTAATTTTCTAGTAATAGATCTCACTTCATCCAAATTAGTTCCCAACGAAAGGTCAAAACATTCTCTTGATTGAGAATGTCTTCGAAGCTCCGTGTAACCTGATCCTCAATTGGACTAGTGAGACCTAGACTAAAATTATGGGCATTCTCGAACTGCTGAGCAAGTTTTTGAGCCTTTTCGCCATTTGTTAATAACATTTTATTTCCCTTTAAGCGCTGGAATTGGCTTTTGAGGTTTTTTTAAAAGAATTTTCGTTAATTTCCAAAAGGGTTTCGAACTAGAATCCAATTTCGAGACATTATTTTCAAAGTTGGTATTTCTCAGAATAGCGAAACGTTTTTTAATTTCATTTTGCAAATCTCGCCAAATAACTTTCAACGCGGGATCGCGAGTTCTTTGGTATTGCCTTCGCCTCACATTTTTAAGACGGATCAGTAGCTGAAGATCGTCGTCAATAATAATGGAGTTGAATTTAATCCCAATCAGCTCTATGATAATTAAAAGTAGAGCTGATTGGATTATAAATGGCTTCTTGTGAGATTTCAAATGTCACAGGAAGGTGATCAGAGTCAAAGTCAGCATGAGTTATCAATTGGCCACACAGCTGACTTGAATCCGTTAAAACTAAATCAATTGTCGAAGGATTTCGAGTGGATGAAAAACATGTTGGGCCATTGGGATATTGAATAGTATAATATCCCGCAGAACAATCTTCAAATAAAATTTTTCCATTGGAATTGCTTTGAGCATTATTCCATGAACGGTGTTTGGCATTGAAGTCACCAATTACGAAGAATTTTGATTTGTTGCGAGTCAGAATTTGAAGATCAGCTTTCAACAAATTCTTTTGCTGCCCATTGCATTGAAAAGGCAAGTAGGCTGCAATGAAGGAAAATTGTCCAAAATTTGTTTCAACAGAAACTCCCAAGGTTTCAAAAACTTTGGTTTCGAACGAAAAAAATAATTTATGTTTGATACGTCTATTAATGACAATGGCGACCCCACCACAGGCGCTGTCAAGACGATCATTTCTGTAGATAAAATAATGGAGAGTCCTGGTTTTAAATACGTTTCAGTTAGAATGGCAATATGCACATTATGAACTGTTAGGAAGTTGAATAATTCATCTTTCTTACCCTTTAGAGAGCGGGCATTCCAATTCAGAACTTTCACACAATTATTTAGATCCATTAAAACGGAGTCCGATAACAATTTTTTTGTGTGTACTTTATACCAACATGAACAGCTTCAGGTATGGTATTTGCTTTAAACATTGCATCATTCATGTGATGCATTTGTTCAGTTAAAAAATCAAAATTGGAAGCAGTCATGCTACCTGAATCGGCAACATAACCGTTATTTTCCGTTGGGACATGGGTATAAACCTCATATTGAGAAGAGAAATTTTGTCTACCAGCAGCGATGTTTGCAGGCGTGGGTACATTGGAAAAATTGGAATTTACTTAAGTGCTTGCTACCCGTTGAGGAGCAGGAACATTTGTTCGTGAATTGTGGTGGGTATGAATTGCTCGACCGGTTTCGAATTTTGACGTTTGAAAAATTTCTACCCGTCGAATCTGGGATCCGATTGGAATTTTCCGTCATCAATTTTGCACGGGATTTCAAAACTTTTTTACGTGAAGGGCATTCCCAGAAATTGGATTTAAGATTCCTCCCTCAATTTGCGCACTTAAATTTATTGGAATCTTTTCTCACAAACATGCGTCCTTGGCGTGAGAGGTTCCACCACAAATCATGCATTTATCATCCATGTGACAATGTTTGGTTCCATGACCCCACTTTTGGCACTTACGGCACTGGGTGGGGTATTGGAAATTTCCCCCAGGCCTGCGGAAATGTTCCCATGTAACACGGACATGGGACATAATACAGGCCTTTTCCAAACTTTTCATGTTAAAATGAACTAAATAAAATTCTTGAGAAATGCCCCTCTGGGAAGTTCCAGAGTGGGATTTCTTTTTCATCTTAATTACTTGGACTGGTGAAAATCCAAGTAATTGAGAAATTTCAATTTTAATCTCATCCAGTGATTTATCATCACTGGGGAGACCTTTTAAGACGACTTTGAACAATCGCTCAGTTTTGTCGTCGTATGTGAAGAATTTATGGCGCTTCTCAGTTAAATACTGAAGAAGACGTTTGCGATCGTCAAAGGATCGCGGCAAAACGTGGCAGTCACCTTTCCTAGCAATATGAAATGAAACCTTGATCCCCTGATGGTTACTCAAGATTTCATTCCGAAAGCCAGAAAACTCGGCAACAGTTACCACAATTGGCGGAATCCGTTGTTTATTTGCATGAATCGAATCACCTGGGCTAGATCCGATTTTCTCAAATTCGTCGAACTGATTGCTCAGTTCGATAGGAGAAGAAAAAATGTCAACGTTAGATTTAAAAGGAATATCTGAAGTCTCCAGCTTCCTTCTATTTTTTCCGCGCTTGAGCAGGACGGTCTTGAAACCTTGTTTCTTTGAAGGAAGTGGAGAATTCAGAGACTCCCCCTTCCTCTTGTTTTTATTAATGCTCATGGCTGAGCGTGGAGACGTGACCTTCTAAGAGGTTTTTTCCCTAGAACGGTGTCCCTGCAGAATTACCACCGCTTGTCGAAATTTTACTTCCGCAAACGGGTCCAACGTAAAACGAAGGCACGGGTTCTTGCAAAGATCGTAATGTGGGTACAAATAGCGCTGAGAAGCACCGTTGAAATTAAAATAGCTTCCGCAAAGAGAGAAAATAGAACCGCACAGCACGAAAGCACGATGCGATCTCAGCAAACATATCTCCGTGTTATTGATTTGAAGCGTGCCCTATTCTGCGTTCTTCTCTTTCTACGTCGTTGTTGGCTCTCTGCGTCCTTCTCCTTGCTCGAAAACAGCTGCGACGAAATTTGGCGATCGTTTCATTCCATCAGTGGATTGCGTGCATACCGTGGCTGTACCTTTCTCGGCATGGTTGCATCGCAGGCTCGGGTCAATAGGGGAAGGAGAGGCAATATGCCCTACTTTGTAACTATGTTACAAGATTAGACAAAATATATTCTGTGTCAGTTCGATTGATCAACCTTTTCGTCTTCAGTAAGATTGATTCAAATCAGAAGCTACAGATCGCAGCCATATTCTGCCGTTTTATGATATTCGCGCCTTCTAGTGGTGGATAGCCTAATTATTCTATTACCTTATCCCGATACAATTTGTATGCCCACTCACGATATTAAATAATTTGTTTGACTGATGAGGTCAATTTTAACGGCAATTGTTTCATTATTATAAAAGAACACATTCTACCAAAGAAGTAAAAATTCGAATCAAAAGTCTTTCCGATTCGATCAATCAGTGACTCAATGTGGACGTGGTCCCCAAAGTTTGTGGAAATTGTAGAAAGTTTAAAAGTGACTATAAGCTGGTTGAAAAAGTAATCAATTATTCGGAAATTGTTTAAAACCGTGGAGATTAGTAGGCCCTAGTGCGTGGAAACGAAGGTTTCCCAAGTGAGTTGTGAGTTCGCCATGATGATGGTGTAGTTTTAATTAAGATTGTATGTCGTTTTTAGATCTTAGAAAAGATAATAGCTGGAGACAAATCAGCTAAATTACGAATCTGCTGCTCGAGGCTCAGGTAAGCTCGGGAGAACCTAATTATTGATCTGGAGGGAGAATTTGTGCTGATGAATGTGTGTGATTTGGTGCTAATTATATGTGCGTTTGTTTCTTTTATCGTGAAGGAATTTTATCCTTCACGCGAAGGTGTTCCTGCCGGGTTCTAGAACCGGAGGTAGGTGTAGGAGGATTCGACCATTCCGGATCCTCTGGGTGAATCCAGAAGCCTTGGCGGTTTGTAGGCTTTAAGCCTCATCGTCGGGCCAGTGGTTCATCGTCGCACCTACGGGCCAGGGAGAACACCACATCTCCCGAGAATCGCTTTTCGGTAGCCAACAACCGGACGCATTCTCCTTTCTCGTTGGCCTCGAGACAGCTGGCAAATCGACGTCTAAACGATTTGCACTAGGGATCCTATAATGAGAGATATGCGAAAGTGGCCATAGAGCTTGCTGACGTTTAATCATCTTTCTCTTTCAAGTGCATAGGCAGAATAGGATTTGTTTTCATCGGGAAACGTTTCCCGATGAAAACAAATCCTATCCTTCCCATGCGCTTGAGAGCGAAAGATGATTAAACGTCAGCAACCCTTATTGTAAGCCAATCGAGCATTGAGAACTGTCAAAACGTGAGCCAAATGAACGTTGTTGTTGTTGCAGATTGAGACGAGGTTGAGAGGTATTGAGATAGATTTCAAGAAAAGTTTCATCGAATAAACTTTTTTTTTACTTCCGCGAGTAGAAGTAATCTAGTTTATGTATCGTGTTTTGCCTATTTGTATTCCACTTTTATTTTAGTGATAATGCTTATTTAAACACTGTTAGTGGACAGACAAACATATTCCAAATTGTTATCAAATGCAAAGTCATATACAAGCTTCAACACTTTGCGCTGCGGCAAGTGCTGGAAGCGTTTTCTAACAAAAGTAACAGCGTTGCTAAATCGTCTGAAAAAGTATTTGCATATCTCTCATTATAGGATCCCTAATTTGCACGAGGCAGTGTCGGCGCACACTACCCCACGAAGCGAACCACCCACAGCATCGCTGGGTGATCTCCAGTCGACGAGCACCGCCACGTTGGCCATCGTGCGAAGCACACACCCTACAGCGCGACATCGTATCCACTACTACACGGACAGCCATCGACGCTCCGGCGGCACGATTCGTTCGCCAACCCACAGCATTCGTCGCTCCGGCGGCAAGAAAACAGCTTTCGTCGCACACGCACACAGCACCCACACCATCATCTGTCGCCACACCGGCGGCGTACCCATAAGCAAGCTATCGTCGCACCGGCGGCGTACTCAGTCGAAACTGCTCCACCACTTCGTCGCATCAATCGTTGGGCCCCGCCTGAGCTCGAGCTGAGCGAGCAAGATTCAAGGTCAGATCTAAACTTAATGTATAGAATAGAAAGCGAAAGGAACTAGAAGCACCGCCGTGCGCAGAAATTCCAATTGGAATCCTAGGAGTTAGAGGTTTGGAAACAACGACAATATAGTTTGAAATTTGAACGTTTGCTAGATCACTTTTTTATGAAGAAAGTATTTTGATTGAGTGGGATTTAATTAGAGTTTTTTTTTTTGGAATTTCAAAGGGGATTTTCGTGTGCCTTGTCGTTTGGGTGGAAAATTGTGGACGGATAGGTCGGACTCGTTTTTTATCATTTCCGCGTGTTTGATAGACTCACCCTGAGTCTCGCCGGGCATACAAATATTGCTGCTTCACAAGCAAACGATTTAATCGTCAAAAAACTCAAAGGTGCAGCCCAATCGGGTTGTACGCAAAGGTGACGTAGGACTACGTAGCTATTCGAAAATGATTGTATTTGCCATAATAATTTGTCTCGTTTTATTCACATTGAGCAAACTGCTCGGAGGCCAACTCAATCAAGAAGTCGATTAGTTGCTCCCAGTTGGATGGACTTTGAGTCTCTAACCGTGGAATTAACATGACTCATCGGCCGCTAAAGCCACTCGACTGGCTTTCAGTCGGGGACATCACAATCCTTACTTTGCCACGTACGCTTACATCGCGAGCGAAAACCAAACGTTGCTAATAAAAATATTTCCGTTTGGTTTCACGCCACTGCTTATTTCTCCTTTATTTCGTAAATTTTTGAGGATGATGTCCTCCAAAAAGGCCTTTATACAAAAGGTTGATCCGACAATCCGATATGAACTTTCTTCAAAGTGCAAAACTCAATCGTAACTAGCAAACTTGATAGCGCATCGGAGGAAATGATGCAGTAAATTTGAATGGATGGAATCACTAACAGCAACCAAGCTACCACGCCAAACCCGATCCCACAGAAACAATTCATTTTCGCAATAACCTCTTTCTTATCATAAAATGTTGGTCCTAAGAAGAACCATTTTTCATTTCCCAATGCGACTTTCTAACAACTAACTGCATCCAAACGCTTGCCGGCACCTTACGTTGAAACTGTCCGACCGCCACCTGATGATTTTTCGCTCAGCCTCTAAAATTTGAAATAAATTTTCCGCATTGCCACACTGCCACCCACTTCGTGCTGCTGTGTCCGCTTCGCAGCATCGAATGTCGAACCGCCTTCTGTAGAATTCCGATCAAAATGGCTCGCGCGCGCCGAACAGCAGCTTTCTTGTATTAAATAAATTAAACCCGTAAGCCCCGCCTCTTTGTGATCTGATATGAGTGTTAATGTAATGTGCACTCATAACGATTAATGAAGGGGCGGGGCTAACGGCATTACCTCATTAGCTATAAGAAGGCTGCTCTTTCGCGCGCGCGCGAGCCATTTCGATCGGGATTCCGCAGACAACGGACCGTTCGGAGAATTATGAATTCTAAGAATCCAATGAAACTTTCTCGAAAGATCCTGAATTTGGTTATGAGATCAATCGTAAATAGCGAATTTGATAGCGCGTCGGAGGGGATGATGTAGTGAATTTTAATGAATGGGATCACTAACAGCAACCAAGCTACCACGCCAAACCAAATGCCACCGAAACAGTCCATTTTCGCAATTACCTCTTCCTTTTCGTAAAATGTTGGTCCTGAGAAGAACCGATTTTCTTTCCCAATTCCCATTCCAATCACTAACTGCATCCAATCGCTTGTGTAAATTTGCAGCATTGCCACACTGCCACCCACTTCGTGCTGCTGTGTCCGCTTCGCTGCATCGGATGTCGAACCGCCTTCTGTGGAATCTCGATCAAAATGGCTCGCGCGCTCGAACAGCAGCTTTCTTGTATTTAATAAATTAAACCCGTAAGCCCTGCCTTTGTGAGGCTGATATAGTGTAAATATAATGTGCACTCATAACGATTAATGAAGGGCGGGGCTAATGGGATTAGTTCATTAGATATAAGAAAGCGGCTTTAAGAGCGCGCGAGCCATTTCGATCGGGTTTCCACAGACAACAGACCGTTCGGAGAATTATGAATTCTAAGAATCCAATGAAACTTTCTCGAAAGATTCTGAATTTGGTTATGAGATGTTGTTTATCTAAGATGCGTATTGTTGCGAGGAATGACAACAGAAATTCGACTCAAGACAAAGTTTCTTCATATTACCAAACATTATCTCTTGGCATCTGTCTATTCAAGCGACGTTCACTTATGGGTAGTTGCTGTAGGTAGATAGTTTTCACAAATGTGGCGATTTTATTGATTCTATACAAAAGAAAGTTGATCCGACTATCCGAAATAAACTTTCTTCAAAATTCAAAACTCAATCGTAAATAGCGAATTTGATAGCGCATCGGAGGAGATGATGTAGTGAATTTTAATGGATGGGATCACTAACAGCAACCAAACTACCACGCCAAACCCGATGCCACCGAAACAGTCCATTTTCGCAATTAACTCTTCCTTTTCGTTAAATGTTGGTCCTGAGAAGAACCGATTTTCTTTTCCCAATTCCCATTCCAATCACTAACTGCATCCAATCGCTTGTGTAAATTTGCAGCATTGCCACACTGCCACCCACTTCGTGCTGCTGTGTCCGCTTCGCTGCATCCGATGTCGAACCGCCTTCTGTGGAATCTCGATCAAAATGGCTCGCGCGCGCCGAACAGCAGCTTTCTTGTATTTAATAAATTAAACCCGTAAGCCCCGCCCCTTTGTGAGCTGATATAGTGTAAATATAATGTGCACTCATAACGATTAATGAATGGGCGGGGCTAATGGGATTATTTCATTAGATATAAGAAAGCGGCTTTTCCGCGCGCGCGAGCCAGTTCGATCGGGTTTCCACAGACAACGAACCGTTCGGAGAATTATGAATTCTAAGAATCCAATGAAACTTTCTCGAAAGATTCTGAATTTGGGTATGAGATCAATCGTAAATAGCGAATTTGATAGCGCGTCGGAGGGAGATGATGTCTGTCCAAGCGACGTTCACTAATGGGTAGTTGCTGTAGGTAGATAGTTTTCATGGATTTTATACAAAAGAAAGTTGATCCAAAATAAACTTTCTTCAAAGTTCAAAACTCAATCGTAAATAGCTAATTTGATAGCGCGTCGGAGGGAGATGATGTAGTGAATTTTGATGGATGGGATCACTAACAGCAACCAAACTACCACGCCAAACCCGATGCCACCGAAACAGTCCATTTTCGCAATTAACTCTTTCTTTTTATAAAATGTTGGTCCTGAGAAGAACCAATTTTCTATTCCCAATGTTCCTTTCCAACTAACTGACACCACAATTTGTAATAAATTTTGATAATTTGGTGCGGGATCGCCACAGTGCTATTTTTATGGTCAACCTTTTCTTCATATGAAATTCTGGTTCGTTGAGGTTGAATGATCTGCAGCAACACATCGAGCACCACCACCAATGCGATGGATTTTCTTTGAAATTGTTATTAGCGCCTCCATGATGCTGTGTCCGCTCCGCTACAATCGCTTTGATGCGTCTGCTATGCGTGAAATCTTGTTCAAATTGAGGATTAGATCCAAACCCGCAAGTGGTTGATTTTTGATGTCTGTGCTAGTGCTGCATGTACGTGATTGGTTAGTTTACCTATTTCTAAACTTTTTTTTTTTATCAATTATCGATAATAAATAGTTGTAAATCAGTATTTTCAAATAAATACAATGAAGCGTTGACTCATCCTTGATCGAATGGTCCAAAAAAATTGAAAATCCATCGAGAAACGGCTTAGATATTAAAGTTTAAAGTCTATCATATTTTCGTGACGGTCCCCGATTTTCGCAATCGTAAAGTGTACCCCAATATAGAAAACACAGACGTAGTCCTACGTCAAAAAAAATTCGGGTTTTCCAGCCTTCCTATATATTATTTTGACACTTTTTTCGCCTAACCTACATAATTTCAGGTCTAGTTTCGTTACGGCCATACCAAATACGGTAAATATGAGGGAATACCCAAAAGGCGTTTTGCCTCGAGGGGGGGCGCTTGCGTTTTGGGGCCTCTTCCCCTACTGCAACTAGCTCCTCCGGACTCAGATTTTGCAGATTGTCTCCCACTTTCGTACCTTGATACTGCTCTAGCTTGGTTCCGAATGTACCGGTACCCTCCCTCCAACACAATATCGGACCGCTTGATGGTCGCTATGCTTATAGTCCTTGCAGACACCTTCGCCCGCTAGTCCTTATCTTTTGCGTACAGTCGACATTCTTGTTCCAACACTATACCGGATCGCCTGGTGGTGATCGCGCTAAGTGTACAGTCCTCACATACTGTTCAGATTATGTTTTAACGGCGACGGAATGCTGAACGTAACGCTAATGATGGACTCCTTTCACTTCTGCGAAATGTACTAACGGTACAGCTTTTCGCCTCCAGTAAACTGTAACCTTTGGCTTTAGTCAGTCTTCTTTCCCATTCCACTGCCAAAGTATATTGGCAAAGTAAGTCGCCTCCGATGATTACCGGTCTTCGGTCAGCTTCTTCGTGAGTGCGCCCAACATCCGATTATTGTCGGCGTAGTACCAACTTAGAATTCGGAAGTCGGAACTTCCGAACCGAACTTTCTTCCGAAATTTTATCTGTCAAACTAATTGATGCGTTATTCAGCGCCTCTTTAGGCGAATTCAGTGCACTATGCCCGAAGTTGGGAAAGTTGCCTGTATCTGGAGAAAAATCCAACTTCGGTAAAAAAAAAGCGTTCTAACTTTGTTCCGGATAGACAATATACTGCTCCAGTGTATACATTGAGAATGCGTACAAACGAAGATGTCGTCAATTTTGGCGAATATGAAACCTTCGCTTGAACAGTTTACCACTTCTTTGGTAGGAAATCTGCCCATCATTAGAATAGTCGCGATCCCTGTTGAATCCCCGTCCCGCGTATTTTTAAATACATCTTTTTGCCTTTCGCGTATACTAAGTATACGTAAAGGCTATAGGATCACTCCAAAACCGAATTTTTGATAGAAGGCTCGGAGACCCATAGTGTTATATACCAATCGACTCAGCTCGACGAATTGAGGTGATGTCTGTGTTTTTTTTTCTTCCTAAACAATGGAAGGGGAATCTGCTCAACAGACATCCTGGGTTGACCAGGAAGTGCGGGGTTAGGGGCCACCTCCAATGAGGAAGGCAGGACTACATCTCGACCCGCTAAACCGTTTCCATTGCCGCCAAGCCCATAGTCCCTTCGGTACAACCAGAAAGTAATGCTTCAAAGGGGGGCCAGTGCATAACGCACCCTCGAGGTTAGCTGCGTATCCTTGCGGCATCGAACATCGTGACTCGCTTTTTAGAAGAACACCATGGTATCGTGCCAGCGCATTGCCGGCTTTCCAGGTGGCCTTACCACGCCCTATGTCCTCGGAAGGTGGGCAGGGTCGACTTCGCGCCTGCTTCCCTCTGCACGACTGGTATCAAGAATGATGATGCCGCGTGCACCCCAAATTGACCTTTCTGCGATAGGGCCTATTCGCCAGCACACAGAGGGACTTGCCGACGCGAGGCCTACGCCTGCCCCAGCCTTGACGAGGACCCCTTTCCGTCCTCGGGCTCGGAACCCGCCCGGTTGACCGACGCCGCGAAAGCGACGATACCATGTTGTTCTTCGCGCGGCCACTTGTTCGATAAAGGGATCGAGTTCGGCCACAGAGCATGACCACCGGTATGACCCATGAAGCCGACTCCGATCCCTTGGACCACCTCTTATTTGCGCCTGAACTAGCCATCCTTGAGTCCACGCGCCACCTTCTGTGTAGCTCCGAGACGATTTGGGCGATAGCCGATAAAACGGCGTTCCAGCCAACTTCGTCTTTACACATCCTCCGAAGTAGGTTGTCCGGGGTAGTGTCCAGACCACATGTGGCAAGCATGTGGTCACGCATTGCGCGAAAACGTGAGCACACGAACAACACGTGTTCCGCCGTTTCCTCTAAACCTGCGCACACCAAACACTCGGGCGAAGCCGAGCAAGCCAGCTGCTTTACCTGCACTTTGATTTTGCAGCACGCTTAAACGCCGGGCACATTGAACCACAGCTTTGCTGGAACAAATCAAACAATTGGGAGGGTTCGTGCAGCATTGTGCCTTATGTCCCTCCAATCCGCAGCGTCGGCAGAGATTGCTTCTGTCAGG
Source organism: Armigeres subalbatus (assembly GCF_024139115.2). Classification (NCBI taxonomy): domain Eukaryota; kingdom Metazoa; phylum Arthropoda; class Insecta; order Diptera; family Culicidae; genus Armigeres; species Armigeres subalbatus. Next base: position 188,743,509 of record NC_085139.1, read on the forward strand.
GCCTTTGCAGTCCCATTGCTTGTGCCCCGGTTCCAGGCACTTGAAGCAAACTTCGGGTTGCTCGTATATGCGCACAGGGCATACCGACCATCCCACCTTGACGCTCCCTAACTTGACTACCTTGGAGGCGTCCGCTGCAGATAGCCGAACCAATGCTACCTGCGTCCCTGCCGGACCTTTCCGTAGCCGAACGGATGCGGTGGGCGTCTCCACTTCACACTGTCGCCGCAGTGCCGTGACGAGCTCTTCGACTTCAGTGATCTCGTCCAGGTCTTTAACCCTTAGATTCACCTCCGTCGTGAGTGCCCTCACCTTGACCGTCTCGCCTAGGACCTCCTCCGCCAACTTCTTGTAGGCGGCGCCCTTTTGCGAGACGCCCCGCTTCAGCTCGAGTATCATCTCGCCCATCCGGGTACGTCTTATTGGACGTACGTCGGCGCCGAGTTCACCGAGCTTGACGTCACTCCTCATCGCCTTCAAAACATCCGAGTACTTAGCCTCGTCCGCCGTGATGACTAGGGCATCTCCCCTGGAGCGATTGGCGCCTACCCTAGACTTCTTGCTACCCTCATTCGCCTGGGCCTTCTTTTCGGCCCTTGACGTCTTCGGTTTCCTCTTGTTCTTGACCAGGGTCCAGGAGGCGTCATTCCCCTCTATTTCCCTGGTCTGGTGCGGTTGAGAACTTTCAGCCTGCCGTAACCCCTTATCACCGTCTTTCCTGAGTGGACGGACCTTTCCAGGTCCTTCCTCCCCCGGTTTTGGAGGTACCTGACCGGGGTTCAGCTTCCCAGCCCCACTACACTTGTTCGGGGTAGTAACCCTCCGCGTTTTGGAGCGGCCCCCAGGGAGCTCATCCCCTGGAGACTGTCTCCTGTTTTTGTGTCTGCTCCGTTGGAGCAGTCACCCTGACGTACCCGCAAATACTTGAGCCTCAGTCTGGGTAGACTTTGGCACCACCGTCTTAGCTGGCACGCCTTCGGTCGATTCGACCTTGCCCGAGTCCGCGAATCCTTGGGCCTCAGTCTGGGTAGACCTCGACTCCACCGATTTCACGGGTTTACACTTGGCCGCCCCGACCGCCCTCTCCAGCTTGGCGTCCAGCATCGACTTTCGAAGTTTCTGCAAGCTCCTCTTTAGGTCCTTGCTGATATTATGCTTCGATGACGCACAGTCGATGATGGCGTCCAGCTGTTCCGTCGCCACCTCGAAGGTCGAAAGCCCATCGCGTTTGCGGTTCATCGCCTCCACAAGCCATGGGCCGTCAATAACCCCTACCGGCGTTTTTATAGCCGAGAGGAAGGTTGAGTGACCCACGCTGGCGCTGCGCACTGAGCTGCCGACTATTGCCTCTGGCCTCCTAGGCGGAGACCTGAACAACCCACCTCTTGCGAAGGGGTTGTCGCCTACACTACTACCACTAATTGAAGAATTGACTTGGTTTTCCATTTTGGTCCCACGAGTTGCTCGGGAAAAGAGGTCCACCACGCCAGAGCCCAGCATAACGCGGTAAGGGACAATTACTGTGGAGGGTGCCCAGGTACCCCACAGGCTCCGTTAAAAGCCTAGCTTATTATTTCACCCCCCTGGCCATGCATCCCCTCGGCACGGGTCGCTTGACGCCTCGGGATTAGGGGTTAGGGACGATGGTCCCGGTCTAACTCGCAGTGGCCATGGGGAGGGGTCGTCAAGCCCTTGGACAAAGTCCCTGCGGTGATGTCTGTATGTATGTATGTGTGTGTGTGTGTGTACACAAAAATTTGAGACTCACTTTTTTGTACTTATCCTTATCCGATTTGCTTGCAACAGGTTTCATTCGACGCAGAATCTTGCCTAATTTAAAAATTAGAAAATTTTTAATATTGAAATATTTTAGAAAATTTGAAATATTGAAAATTGGCCCAATCGGCCATTGCGTTCCAGTTGATTTTTTCCCCATTTTTCCCAAGGGTCCCCCCTTGGAAAAAAAATATTTCGAAATTGGATTTTTTTTTTAACTGTTGCAATGCATTCAACGCAGTGAACGCACATAAATGTGAATTGTTGGAAATAGCTGAATCTATCTCCCTAAAGTGACCTCTCTTATGTGCTTTTCTTGTAATGCTTATGTGTTTTCTTGTTTTATAATACACGAAAAAGGTACCATCACCGCTAGGTGGATTATTCTGGGTTTTTTATTTAGTCTTTATTTTCGAGTTTTTCAGCCCCGACAAATAGGGTAAAATGCTCAATAGTGGACCCCCTAGTAGCGGAATTTTGCTCTTCCTGTCATAAGGAGTAGAAATTTTAAACATATTAATTCTGCTTGATATCTAATACCAAGTTCTGCATCTCCTCTTTACGATACACACATAAAACACTCAAATACACGACGTTATTCGTTGAAATTAACACTTTAAATTCTGACTGAATTCGCCCTAAAGTAGACCCCCTGGGTGTCCATAATAGGAAATTGCTTCCCTATAGTCCATTTGATTTTTATGTTCCGTTTCGGGACGTTCTTCTTCCCTATTATGGACCCCCCCCCCAAATATTCCTATAATGGACACTCTTGTGTTTATTTTTTATAGAATTGTAAAAAATCATCCAATTTTACTTTCCATAACATTTCCAATGCATGTAATCAAATCATAGGACTCTAAGGTAGGTTCTCCCGATGGAATTTCATAGCAAAGTGTTTATATTGTGCTGTAATAATGCAAACATGGCTAGAGGGTCCACTATTGGTTGGGGGTTCACTATTGGGCACTTTACCCTAAAACTCTAATGGCAACTTTTGACGTTGGACAACGTCTTACCCGAAGGTACTGGGTGTCAAATCAGAATCTGAAATTGGAGACTGTCACGAAATCATGTAAGATTTTGAACGATAGTACAGCCTTTATCTTTCGATGGATTTTTGAGATTTATATATCAATCGACTAGGAAACTTTCCACCAATTTGTCAATTTCATTGAATCTTTTGATTAATCACGATAAGCTATTAGAAATTTCAATTTTTTGTCCTACCCAGTAAAAATATCAGAATCAACCAATCCCGTTCATGCATTCCCAACACGGACACCATAATGATATAAGTCACGGGCCTTTTGACTCACCGTTTCATTTTCTCTGGGTATGAAAAGACCTGTGTTTCGCGCCCGCGCGTCATTTCGGTTCGAGGTTCTACGGAGAGTGGATAGAACGACAAACGGCAGCGGCTCAACGGCAAACAGACTATCGTCGGCGTCATCGGCACTCCAGTGAAAATTTCTCGCATGGTTCGGGATCTGGATTTGTTGCAGTTTATTGAGAAGGCGCATTATTGTAAAACAATCGGTTCTTTTCAGAACCTCAATTTTCCAAAAGAAAAGGTTGAGCAGAATACATTTTCATCAAGAACAGATCATCATCGCTTGGCCACAGCGGAAATTGACTTCAACAGTAGAATCACAAGCGCGTGTCGGACTGTTGAGTGGTTGCTGTTAGTGATTCGGAAGGCGCATTATTTACATATATTATTCGGTTCTTCTCAGGACCCAACATTCTATAAGAGGGAAGGTTAAGGAAGAATTTGGTTCAAAGTGAAAATTAACTGCTTGGCAATCGCAGAAAGTTTCCGTCCGTCGCACGCATCGGAGGGAGATGCTGCCGCATGGATGACATCAGTATCAGAAATGTGAAATTTTATTTCAAGATACTGATTTGGTTTTGTTGCCTATTAGTGTTCGGAAAGGCGCTTTATGGAGAATAATTCGGTTCTTATCAGAGCTACAACTTTACAAAAGAGAAGGTTGAGCCAAGAAAATTTGTCTTCAAAGTGCATATCATGATCGATTTGTGATGACAGAAGCCCCTGAAACCGTTTACTTTTACTTACCTTACGTTTACTTACTGAAACCGTTATAATAATATCCTTACGTTGTCCCACGTCTACCTTGCGGTCATGTCTTGTATACAAACCTTCTGATTTTTTACGATTCATATAGTAAGGCATAAAATCTATACTCATGTTGAACCGAGTTGTGGTGAGCAAATCTGTTATAATATCAACAAACTACAATGAATATAGATTATAGACACTGTAGCCTCTACAGACGAACGAAGACATGGTTTGGTACTCCAACGTGGTCCAACTTGATGTGTGTTTCCGTTCGTTGCACATTGCTTCGTGTGAATTTGGCGTTGCCCGTTTCCTTGTTTGAATAACAATAGTGACAACATGCTCTGTTAGAATGCTTTATTGACAGTTCATTTATCAACACTCGCCTTCGCATGCGCTCGTCTATGTTATCCCCAGTGTCTATAATATAAATTTGAAATATTATGTGTACATACCAATTTCCAAGTGTGCAGCACCACCAGCAGAGGTGTCTAGCTGGAAAAGCTACAATCGGAATGATGGCGACACCAGACAGTGCATGACTCGACCTACAAAAGGCAGACCACCCACCCACACTCAGATGGCAAAATATAGTAGAATGGAAGATAATCAGACACTGCTTTCACCTTGGTAAATCTACTTCGCAAATAAAGCAGGTGGTCGTATTATGTGGGTTCCAATAATACAATAAAGGAAAATAAAATCGATAGTCAAAATGCAAAAGGCGACAGGATTCAGACTCCCATTCATATTCCAGGATAAAAACTTTTTCAACACTATGTGCCCTACACTGATGAGAGACCAAAACAATAACCGTCTGACCAGAGCTTTGATTTGGGACAATGTAGATCCGAAACGTGTTTGCCAATACAAACAATGACATTCGTTCTTCGCCCATCGTCACCCCTGCGAGCGTCTCGTCTCGTCTGGTTCGTTATCAACTCGGAAGTTTATATTCAACTAGCTTTCGATGTACATACACAGGAAAGCTCATTAAAATTTCATTTTCTTCCCCTGGCTCTCTAGGTCCTCCCGCAAACTGTCTTTAAAGCGACACAAGCCTTCATCAGAATTGTCAGCAGCAGTCGTCCTACGAATTCGCTTGCACGGAGGAGTGACTGTATGAAAAAAATGATCGTAATTATCTTCAACGATGAACTGATAATCCAATCACGAGTATAGCTGAACTTTTTCATATCGGAGCTTCGGCTTCCCGAATATTATGTGGTTTGTCCAGGAAAGTTTTAAAACTTCTGTAAAACAAATTTGTTTAGGCTAATGGACTCTGAAATCAAATATATTGACATCCAGAAGCTGTTTTGAAAAATTGAAGCGAGGTTTGTTAAGACTGAGTGGAGAAGGCTAAAGTTAATGTTAACTACGTTGGATGTTGGTGGAACTGCGTGGTGTTGTATTTTATACAATGCAGTGGAAAAATCTGTTTAAAGGTTAAAAACTAAAACAGACTGTTCCACTTATTCTCATACACGGCCTTATAAAAGTCAATAGTGCGAAAAGACGAGCCTTCGGCTTTTGAACGTATATAAAATATTTTTTGCGATTATTCCGAACCAGCCACCCCCACGTGCGACCGTTTGATTGACTAATCAGGCATGTTTCGAACTGCTTGGCGATGACATTCAGATGCGGGTAGTGGTCATCGGACGGAACGATCTTGATTCTGAATCGCGTGACCATCATCACCGACACAGTCGCTGCTTTTGGGACCAATTCAATAGCGCCATTGATTGGCGCCGAACTCGGCGAACGGATTGTTTGAATAGAATTAGGCCTGGTCGGTGCGAATGGAATCCACTGCGAAGCAATGTACTTATGTGCGTATTCAGTTTATTTGCGTTAGGACACGTGGAATTTTCGGCTCGGAATCGATCCAATGAATTAGTCCATTTGGAGTGAGTTTAAAATATCGGCACTGTTATGACCCGTTGCACTACAGTTGTGGCGATGGGGTGTACAGCGTGTCCAAAGGTCGTTTTAGGCTTCCTCATACACCACACAGATAGGAAGAGTAGTTGGATTTACACAAAAAACAATGCAAATGAAAGGAATGTTAAAAACTCGGATTATTCCCATTGGCGGCGCCAGAGCTCTGATAATGGTGTGGAACCAGCATTTTTGGCGTAATTGATCCTTTATAATTTGGCGTCAGTAGAAAGAACTATATTTGGAGGACTTAATCAGTCAAGCGATAAATCAATTTGAAAAATAATTCAAAGCTTTAAAATATTACAATATTTTGATTGCATTTAATGGTCTATAACAGCGATTCTCAACATTTTTCTTGAGAGGTACCCCTTCGAACTTTTACATCCATTGAAGTATCTATGTTTTTCGTTGTAAATGGAAATAGGCATAACTCATGAGAAATATGAAAAACTGACCTGAAAACTTACGGCCATAGGCAATCCAAAATGTTATCTGAAATTTTTCTGAATGAAAATAATTTTATATATCAAGCTACTAATAACTCTTTCAGGGCTTTTGGGGCTTCCGAGCCTCTTGAAGGGAGGCTTCCGAGCCTCTTGAAGGGACGCTTCCGAGCCTCTTGAAAGGAGGCTTCCGAGCCTCTTGAAAGGAGGCTTCCGAGCCTCTTGAAAGGAGGCTTCCGAGCCTCTTGAAAGGAGGTTTCCGAGCCTCTTGAAAGGAGGCTTCCGTGCCTCTTGAAAAGAGGCTTCTGAGCCTCTTGAAAGGAGGCTCTGAGGCCTCTTGAAAGGAGGCTTCTGAGCCTCTTGAAAGGAGGCCTGAGGCCTCTTGAAAGGAGGCTTCCGAGCCTCTTGAAAGGAGGCTTCCGAGCCTCTTGAAAGGAGGCTTCCGAGCCTCTTGAAAGGAGGCTTCCGAGCCTCTTGAAAGGAGGCTTCCGAGCCTCTTGAAAAGAAACGACCCTTTCGGCCAAATGACCCTTTCGACTAGATGGGTTTCTGCCTAATGTTTGCAAAAAAGAGCTAACCGCGGTGAAGGTTGATACTCGGATTCTGATGCCTTTTCCGAAAACGGGACCTTTAAGTGGTCTTGTTGTGTAGGGGTTATTACGCCTAGCTAGAGAGTAGAAGGTTGAGGGTTCGAGTCCCTCCAAGACACGTGGATTATTTTTCGCAAATTTCATATCAATTGGTCCATTTATAAACATGTGCTATGAATATGCACAGCCAAGAAATTTAACAAAAATAATAATTCGTACGGCCGAGTTACCGAATAGTATACAATTAATTATCATATTATGTTATATTGGAAATTGCTAAATTGCATATAATCGCATCTTTGTAAAATTTTCCTTTCTTATTTACGGATTTCCAGTCCGTAAAGTGTCATCAAAAGCTTTTAAGTATAACACTGATTAAACGATGGAATTATTTTTATTCATACGGCGTAATGCAGGGCAATATTTTTCGGAATGTCAATTTGAAAGGAACACAGCAACAAGTATTAGTAACTCCACGGCGTGTTAAAACGAAGCTATTCCCAACAAATGAATAAACATTCGACATTCATTTAAATTGGATAAATTTTACAAGTGGCGAATTTATTTCCATTCTGAATAACAGTAAGTTTGATTGAATGTTGCACTTATTGCCGTGCTCCAAATTTGTGCATGTAAATACATTTGAGGGCACTCCTCGCACGCACAACTGTCATTTTTAATATTTCACGCATGCTGCGACGCAGCAAAGCTGATTCCATGAGGAGTGCCATTAAAACCACAAAACACTTTTATTACGAGCCACTGGAAGTGGAAGATATTGAGAATGAATATGCCAAAGGAAAGGGCAGTGAATAATGATTCCAAGGGAAAAGAAAGGAGGCGGAGGATGAGAAAACCAATGCAATAATGTTTAAGAAAACAGGTCATCAATGTCAGATAAAAAAGTTTTTGGAGGAGGCGGAAATGGTATACGAGCATTGGCGTAAATAAGTGGGGGCTAGGGGGTGGCTAAGCCCTCCTTAGAATTTATTTAGCCCCCCCCCCCTAGGATTTTGAAGTTTTTTCTAGATATAATGCTTTCATTGAATTACATTTCAAAAATCTTAGTGCAGACTGAAAAATTGAAACCGAGTTATGGTTATTCTTTCAATCTCCGTAAGTTCTATAGATAGTTTTCAAAGGTTTTGGGTGTTTTAAACATGTCTTATGAGCTAAAAAAGTGTTTATACATTTTTTTTCATCTTATTGTCACCTTTATTTAAAAAAGGGGAAGTCGACGAAGAGAATCCTCTCTTGCTACATTCGCTTTTTTACCAGATAGAGCGTGTGATGAATAAATAAATAAATCTGCTATATAAAAGACTCGAATTCCATGCTTTTTCATCGAGGTACGAAACGTATCATTGGTCTGGCTTAATGATCTGCGACAGGTGGGCTCAAGCAATCATATTCAAACATACGAGGTTGTAGCTAACAATTCGAGAATATATTTACATCGTTTTTAAGACTGACATAACCAAACAATACTTTCATCCTGACCTGAGATATGTACCATTGATCAGTGATTTTTACAAAGTAATATTTTGCGCTTTGATATTTTGCGGCACGAGCGATGCGTACACGGCACCAACACTGTTGAAGGTTTGTTTTCAACCACGAGCAGCTGCCCAGTAAAACTAGTTGAAATTGTTTTCAACCACAATCCATTTCTTTGTGTTTGGGAAAATATGTGCCATTAAGCTCTATTAAATGATATGAACAAAGCAAATGTTATTCTTGCTTTATCCATTCTTATTTTGAATACTGTTTTGAATGAGAAATATACTTGGTTACTATTTTTAATTCCGGGAATCAGAAATAGAGAGGTTTATTTTTATCTGTGCGTATCGGAAATAAGTTTACTCGCTGCTTGATTATTTCGTAGGCTTCGTTTATTTGAAAAAAAAAGTAATGAGCTGTGCGGATATGTAATAGAATTTTGAATGAAATTCATATATTTGTTATCCTAGGACCAGTGAACCAGAATCAAGCTGTAAATAGTAAGATTGCAAGTATCCACAGGACGGCGGGACTGAGTTAGTTGGCTGCATTTGCTTTGAAAAGGTTGTTTACCCGTTCGAAAAATTGCATGTAGTTTTGATTAACTGGATTTTGTTTTCATAGGATCAATAATGAAAAAGGTCGCAAAAGATATCCGTCAATTCTTCAAACCAGCTGCGAAGAAAAGCGTATCGCAATCGGATCCTTCTGATGACGCGGTGTCATGCTCTGAGACGAACAGTTAAATCGGTTCTTCTAGAGGTGTAGACGTTGTAGCAGGTCCAAGCAAAGCTGGTCCATCGAACTGGTCGGTAGATAGAAGTAGAGCTTCCATTGAAGACAATGATTTGGGAACACTCGAAACTGGACCCAAACAGCCGGCACTAGAAATCTTTCCAAAAACTAGCGATGGCAAGCAGCAGCGAGGATTTTCTGCAAAATATTATTCTACTTACCAGTGGTTGGAATACAGCGTAAGTAGAGATGCTGTGTTTTGTTACCCGTGCAGAATTTTTGCGGTTGATTCTGAAGTACGTGAACAGAGAGAAAAGTTTATTACTTCCGGTTTCAAGAAATGGAAAAAGCTTATCGAAGCACTGGTGGCTCATGAGGGTTCTAGTTTACACAAGAAGTGCAACGAAAAACTCATAGCCTACAAAATGAAATTTAGTTCTGTGGCTGATCAAGTATTTCTTAAAAAACAACAAGATGAAAGCACAATGACATACATCACGAAGTTATTCGATCTCGTGATATATTTGGGTAAACAAGGGTTATCGTTTCGTGGACACAGGGAGGGTGAAGATTCATCCAACAAAGGAAATTTCTTGGAACTTTGCAACTGGATTAGTAGATATGACAGCACATTTCATGGGCATTTCAACCAAAAAATCAGCTACACTAGTCCAGCAATTCAAAACGAAATGATACTGTCAGTGGTGACTGTAATGAAATCTGAGATTAGTAGAAGGATACGCATGGCTGGTATGTTTTCGGTAATAGTTGATGAAGCGAGATGTTTCAAAGAAGAACAAATGTTGATTGTGGTTCGCTATCCAGAAGGCTTTCGACCATGCGAAAGGTTCATTGGGTTCGTCGATTGTTCTCAAGCAAGAGATGCAACGAGTTTAGCTTCGGAGATCATCCTAGCATTGAAAGGCCTCAACATCCATGATTTGTTGCTTGTCGCACAATCATATGATGGTGCTTCCGTAATGCGTGGAAGGCATAACGGAGTCCAAATGAAAATAAAACAGCATTTCCCAAAAGCTGAATATGTTCACTGCATGGCTCATCGAATCAATATTGTTATCATGGACGCTTGTAGTGTTATTCCAAAGGCTGCTACATTTTTCAATGTCATCGAATCGATCTACATCCACTTTAATAAACCAAGTAGTCATTCGAAATATGTGCGAGTGCAGAAATTGCTTGGTGTTAAGCTGAAAGAAATAGGGAGCCTAAGCACCACTAGGTGGAACTGCAGATACAAAAATTGCCGGTGCTTGATTGAAAACTTTGAGGCGATAACTGAAACTCTTTCGGAAGAAGGGAAGCAAGGGCAAGATAAAGATGCAATAACTGCTATTGGCATACTTGCATCAATCTCAAAGGTAGAGTTTGTAGTATGTTTGTTTATTATGGATTTTATTTTGTCTTTAATGAATGTACTGGCGAATTATTTTCAAAAACAGGACGCTACACTCGGAAGCTCTGCTACTCTTTTAACGGCCACGTTGGACACATTGAAGGAAAAAAGGAATCAGTTCAATGATCTTTGGACTACTATGGAACATTTCGTGCTTGACCATGATCTGTCTCTCGAAGCCCCTAGAGCTTCTAAAAAGCGCAAAATTATTCGAAATTCGGCGCTTAAGGACTTTGTCGTTGATCAAGCAGTGAAACAAGATTTAGATATCGCTTGTGAAGGAATGACGGATAAAGATTATTGGCGTACGCATATATATGAGAAGGCTGTTGATGGGGTGGTAAGTGCGATGGATAAGCGATTCAACAATTTGGAACTCGCCAAGAGTATAGATTGTTTTCAACTGCTTGATTTGGAAGGAGGTAGATTGTTCATCAATACGTATAAGGAAGAAGCTGGAATCGATGTAAGTGAGTTAGAAGCAGAGGTGAATGTTTACAGGAGCTTTTTGGGAAAAATGAAAAAGGAGCCAGAGTGGAATGCTGAGTTCATCCGCATTCATATTGATTCAAAACTCATGCCGAATTTGTCCAAAGGATTGATGCTGGCCGTTTCCATTCCCGTTGGATCTGCTGCGGCAGAGAGAAGCTTTTCGGCAATGCGGCGAATCAAAACATGGTTGAGATCCACAATGGATCAGGAACGATTCTCGTCTTTGTCACTCTTGCACATCGAAGCAGCGTTTTTAAAAGAGGTCGATAAGGAAGGAATCATGAAAGAATTTGTCTCTAAAAGTCGAAAGCTATCTGTTTGAATTGTAACTATTTGAAATGACAATATTTGAAGAATGTTTTTTGTAACGAATGTAATTTTATAAATTGATCAATATAAACCAAATTAGAACACTTTTATATTCATTTTATTCACAATTAGTGTATGTATTCCGAACATCTGAATATAATGGGGCTTAAGCCCCCCCTAGACTTACAGCCAAGTTACGCCAATGTATACGAGGAACTATAGCATTGAGGAAGAGGCTAACAAGAAAAAGTAGAAGGTTGTATTAGTCACACGATAATAAATCAACGTAGAATTACGTATTAGAGTGAAGCGACTTAGACCAGTAATTATAGGTTTCTTGCCTTTAATCATTTTTCCAATTTGCTTTTTAACATTTATCAATTCACGCGCCAGATGACTAATAGCCGAAATGTAGGCAATTAACTGTGTATAACAAGGTTCCAACAGTGCTGACGAAATTCAATTTTTCAATAGTTCAGCATCTTTATTCAATTGTTTTCAAAAGTTGTGCAAAGTTTGAAAGAGTTTGTTGATCGATTGATACAAAAATCATCAAAATGGTTGGAGTTATTAGCCCATACTTCCTGACCATTTTTCGTCACGGTCTCAAATTTGATTCTGCAGAATGACTCCCCTCTATGTTTTCCCGAAGGACGTATTCTACGTCAAAATAAAAAGATGGTAAAGCCGCAGGGAACTGATGTTCTGGATACCTCAGATGCCATATTAAACAAGGCGTGGGATCAGGTGGAGGGTAATTGCAATGAATTGGATAAGTATCGGAACCTTCTTGATAATGATGTGTTAAAAGTTCGGAGCCATAATGCATATTTGATGATCCTTGGTAGAGATTTTAAATCACTGTACGATCACAATAAATTGTATCCCGATACCGTCGATATCAGCCTTAAACTTATTTTATCCGAGTTTTCCGAATCGACTGTGAATTTCGTAGCTATCGGCATATATGAGACAAAGATTTTATTGAATCAGGTCACTTGTGAAGCTGCTAATGACACTGTCATCGATATCCTAAAGCATGACATTATTGTTTGTCCAATTCATACAACTGACCACCATACGCTTCTAATTGTTGACTTGAAGCGAGCAGTATTGCATTATTTTGATTCGCAGAAAATGAGTCGATCAGCACTGACAACGCTGAAAAATGGCTACTTAGAAAAGTTCATATAATCTATGAATAATTTTGCCAGCACTGGTGTTCAAAAGGCGTTGGAGTTGAAATCAAAGCCATGGACAAATAGTCATCTCAGAAGCGAGACACAAAATGATGGTTATAACTGCGGACCATTTGTTTCATTCAACGCTCATCGTTTTATGAAGATACTAAACAACGAAGGAGATGAAAAGATCATTAGCGCTGAATCATGGAGAAAATTTCTTTTCAATAAAATAGTTAAAAATCTGTTTTTTGACAAATATGTTAATCGGAACTGTTCTGTCTGTGGCACAAAAGTAGAAGTTATTCAACATAGGCAAGAGTTGCATCAAAATTTCTTAACTAAGTTCCCAAGACATAGACTTGACATAGACAATTAGAAATGCTGTTTTTTGCCGAGATTTTTGATTTTTCTATTTGGGATAACTTTGATCAATCATTTATCTACAGAGGAAGCGTATGCAAACGCCTTGAGGAAGGCAATTATAATTGGAATCTCTCACGCTGAAGCGATGTGCATCGATTGTTTCGAGACAGACATCATCACCGGTAGTGGGATTATCTGGTTTTTCAGCAATAGGTAACGGGAGGTAATGTTAGGCCTGGATGCAACGTTGGCTCATCATGTAAATTATTGAATAATTCAACAATAATACATCGTTTCGTAGAGAGATATTTTTCAATGCTTCTTTGAAAAAGTGTATCAAGCCGACTTTATTTATAATACGCAATTTGCAATACGATTCATGCCATTCTTCAATTGATAAACGCAATAAATCTGTGTGAAAAATTGCTTTGTCAGCAACCACTGCCAGCAAGTATGCAGGCAGTGCAAGAGATTTTTCTTTTTCCCAATAAAGTAGTTTTTGGAATAGACTTAACCAGTTTCGCACATTAGATGAACCGATAACAATAACACTATTTTAGCATTAATGTTAAATTCACTATTTTCATAAGTATAGTGAGTCACTATTAGTGCCACAATTAATCAAAACTTTTTTGAACAATATTAGAACACTCGTTGCCAATATTCGGCTCTCGGCTGACGATTTCCCCATTAGAATTGCCTACGTTACGGCTTATACAAACGATTTACAGTTAATAATGCCGCAATATTTCATGGGCCGAAAAAGCATCCAACACCAGAGCAAGATTTGGACAATTCAGGAGGGTGAAACGCCTGTCATCCGCGGTACAATGGCACTCTACCCAACATCGCTTTTGGTACTTCTGTTTTTGGTACCCAGTTTCTTGGTAGTATACCCGAATTCAACGCTCATTTTGCGTGATTGGTTCGTACGCAGTTAGTGCTAATTATCGGCATGGGAAGATCCATTAATTACGTAACGCAAAAATTGGGCATTTTCAACCCCCCCTCCCCTCCCCCCTATGTCACACTTTTTGTATGAAACATCTGAAAATTTTGTATGGATCGTCACACTTCACTCAACCCCCCCCTCCCCCTCTAAGCGTTACGTAATTTGTGGACGCTCCCCATTTAACTTCTCCTGGCGAAAACTTGCAATTTGTTGAGGCACATCGAGCCTTTTGTGTTTGTATGGCTTCTTTAGGTCGAAAAATAGCTCGTCGATACTTCCGAAGTTTTGTTATCATGAATAAAACGAAATTAAAACAAAAACATTGTACGCCATATTGAATGAATGGTGGGTAGGCGTATTAGCCTTCTCTTCAGTCCCCTGGGACAATTGGCCGAACATGAAGTCCATTCCGCACAAAACTTTTGATGGATTAAATAATTGGCCCTGACGAAAGCGAGAAAACAAAATGGGGGCCGGATGATGCTTTTTTAATTCACCCGGCAAGGGATATGGGACGTCAATTTTAAAATACTTTTTAAAGCGTTAAAACACATTTTACCCGAAAAAAGTTGAATTTTTTGGGTTAGAAATTTAATTTACTGTTATATTGATAACACAAAAGTTGAATTATTTTGACTAAAAAAATGTGTAGATAAGGAGCCTAACATGTAGTTTTTCAAAATTCCAACTCTATGTATTTAAAAGTTTTCATCATATTACTGTTAATAACATTTTAAGCATCAATATATTTCCTATACTTTCACCATGTTGAAAAACAGTGATTTCACGCAAACGTCCATCGCCACTAGGGGCCCTCCTTAGCCGTGCGGTAAGACGCGTGGCTACAAAGCAAGACCATGCTGAGGGTGGCTGGGTTCGATTCCCGGTGCCGGTCTAGGCAATTTTCGGCTTGGAAATTGTCTCGACTTCCCTGGGCATAAAAGTATCATCGTGTTAGCCTCATGATATACGAATGCAAAAATGGTAACCTGGCTTAGAAACCTCGCAGTTAATAACTGCGGAAGTGCTTAATGAACACTAAGCTGCGAGGCGGCTCTGCCCCAGTGTGGGGATGTAATGCCAATAAGAAGAAGAAGAAGAAGAAGAAGAAGTCCATCGCCACTAGATGGCAACAGCGCGGCTGCGTCAAAGCGAATAGATTTTGAACAATTATTGGGTCGTATGTATAAAAAGTAGCAAAACTCAACGCTTGTAGTATCTACTCAAAAATATAGTAAGGGGAATGACGGCTTTGGCAGGTTTTGTTCTATTATTGTCAGGGGGTTTTTTATGACTGATTATGCTCAAATTTGGCCTAAACATTCTTTGCATATCAAAGAATATTGTGGCCAAATTTTATAAAATTTGGTCGACAAAAAACCCCCCTGGCAATAATAGAACAAAACCTGCCAAAGCCGTCTTTTCCCCTACACAGAGAAAACTACATGATTAATATAAATAAAAAAATCGAACTTATGGCATATGTTACATTCGAACTTCGCCTTTACTACATGCAGAAACGTCAAAACAAAATAGACCCCATGATGACGATGATGATTTCATCATTTTTTGCAGCTTATCAACAAAAGACATGTCTGTTTTTTTTTTGTTTTCCTTAAATTGGACTTCTGTTTCCAAGAACAAAGCCGATTCGCTTTGTATCTGATGAATAATCTGCATTTGAAACAGAAGTAGCAACGTCTTGAGCATACTACACGAAATCAGTATAGTAAACTCACTTTTATTCATACCGAATCAATTGTTTGTAGTATATTCGAAATGTGTAGTGTAGTAAAGACTCTTTTATTCACAAGTGACATTTACTACTTACTACATTTACTACTAACTACTTAAATTTACTACTAAACTCGAATTTACTACTTTTTATTCATACGACCCATTGTTGTTTTATAATACTTAGCGTAATAACCAAAAGTAAGAAAACCGTTTGGTGGCATAATTTCAGTAAGATTTTCAATATATGAATATTTAAATCGATAAATGTGCTCAACCACAGCATAATAGGCTAAGGTTTGAGCCATATACCCTATATATCAAAATTTCGAAACAAAACTATGGATTTACCAAAAAAATAAGATAGCTTATCCAGGGTGTCGATTCAAATTTGAGAATAAAATTCCCTAACTTTCCAGACCATTTCTCGTAAATTCCAGGTATGAAAAATTTGTTTTTTAATTCCTAGAAGCATATGGAAATCTCTGCATGAATTCTCGAAGTCCATATGAGTTCCTGAGTTACTACAAGCCTAATCACTAAACAGAACATTGATTGAAAATCTAAGGTAATTCAGGTCGTCACTAAAGATTCAAGTAAATGCGCAAAATTCCTAAATTATGAATTATGATAACAATTCAGCATTACTCGCATTACTTTCCAAAATTGGCTCCAGTGGCTTCAACCACCATCGGGAATTCTCACGGACTCCCTGGAGTTGCAATAGACCCCCCAGATGAACTGAAGTTTTGAAGTTTTGTTGACTGAAAACTGAAATCGTTTGAATTTCTCATATTTTTTTTTTTTGGAGTTTGCAAGAAATCTTGTATCTTCTGACACGACTTTTGAACTCTTTCTAAACAATCAGGGCCCCACCCACTGTTCGTTTTCTAAAAGAAATAATTATCTTCAGAAGTTATCCGAAAACATTTTCACTGAAGTAATTTCCGGACAAAGTGTTCAAGCATCAACCAGAATATTTCCTGATAAAATTGTTTTATGAACATCAACAGCAGCGAATGTGCAACAGAAACATTGCCATTGACAACAACATTGTTCTCCTCTTGCGTCCAAGTATGGTTATGGAGTATCGAGTAACGTTAAATTGAAAATCGCCATCTAGGTACATGAGGTAAACCTTTAGCTCATCATCAAATGGAAGCTCGAGAAATGTTTTTGAAACGTTACCTACAGAATCTTCTTTGGAGATGATGCTATGGAGTGCCGCCACAGCTATTATTCGGCGTTTTCTTTAGCTTTAAAATATCTAGTCTAGTTGTTGGTTGTAGGCTGTTGATTGTTTGTAGAACTATAGAACTGTTCTGAAGTATGACCCATTTCAGCCATTTAATACAGTTTCTACTGCTTTTATTAAGACTTACTATCGTGGTTGATGATAAAGTATTTAAACGAACTTCTTTTGTTGCGTACATGACTTTAACGCTACTGATAGTAAAACTGCAGCAAAAACAAAACGACTCCGACACAAAACCACTCAAACTAAATCGTCTAAAATATTAAAAGGGGCTCTTTATTAAAAAAAACTATTTTGATCAGGCCTCAACAGTGACCACTTTGAGCAACGTGACTTTGGAGCTTCTGTTATTGATCTAAAAGAGAGATCAGTGTTTCAAGAGCATCCTTCTACTCTCAGATTGAAACAAGCATGCTTTGAAATAATCCTTATTTTCAAGATTGTTTCAAATCCTAAGTTTTTCTAATCTCAGCATGCATGATTGATGCTCGGATTCAATCCTAGATTTAAATCTTTGGAAAACTGTTTTGCTAAATTAGGAGTACAAATAAACTGAAATTGCACATAATTGGTTAATATAAGTAGTGAAGTCGGAATTTGAAAGATATTTTTGATGCTTTTATTAAAATACTGTAGAAGATGAGAAATCTGTATCTATATTCCATGGTGGAATTCGAAGGATACAGAGCTCTATAGAGATGAGGAACCTGATAATACTTTGTTAAACCTAACAATGATATAAAATACCGTTCAAAAAGGATTAGTAGGACTATCCACATTATGGTAGGTATTTCCGGGAAAGAACGTATTAAATGTTGGTTGGGCGTGACTGAACTGAACCATCCTGTTGCTCGAAGTAATGTTTGTTCATCCATCCTTTCACGTTCGGCTAAGACCGATAGGGTATGTTAAAACCAATCGTCCACTATACTGACACTAACTGGAGCTCAGTTCAGAAACGAAATGTTGACAACCGCCAGGATTCTCAAAAAATACCGAAGATTTTTTTTTTCAATGGTTTTTAATATTTTGAAATTAAGCTCTGTGTGGAAGAAACTGCTATGCAAATGGATATTTTTAGAGAAGTCGAAAAATCATAGATCCTGCCACCATCCACATGAACTGATTTAGGGGCCGTTCGAAAATAACATCCTTAGATTGAAGGAGGAAGGGGTCCAAGATATAGTGACAATACATACGGGGGGAGGAAGTTGAAACATCTCAAAAAGTAGTGGACGTCATATCATCACCCTTATAGCAGTTAATCTATAGAAGGCCCATTGCAAACGGCTGGCGTTGGTAGAAAAAAAGGTCAATCACTGTACTGAAATCAAATAAGAACAGTGGTTCTTTGGTTCTTCATCTATGTTTTTCGATACATGGCATTGTGGTAAATGAAACTAAAAAATTATGTCAATAAAACAAAATTATTAATCATATTTATTCTATAGTTTGGTATTATTAATTTTTTGGATTATCACCACAAGACCGCCATATGAGGAGTGATTTTTTGGATATTATTATCGTCGATTGGGTTGTGGATTATCGATCGTTTCAGCTCCTCAAAATGCCCATGATAAGAAGGACATTCAACAATACAGCATTGTGCAGGATTGCTGGTAAACTATCTTATATGTGCGGCATTATCTGCAATGAATAAAGACTGATTGTGAAATGCAATAATACATTTTGCACATACAAAATTGACCTGGGTAAAAAAAACCTTGACTGACACTTCAGTGAAATTGAATTACTGAATAATGTCAAATAGATTACTAGATTGGGATTGTACAAAAAGCATCAAATGTTTTGGGATTAAATCCCAGGATTCAATCCTCCCATACAAAGTGAAAAAAGACAATGCATGCCTGGATTGGGATCGTTTGCGTGATTGGGATTGATCTCTCTACCATTTTTTAAATCTCAGCAGCTCCCAGAGTGGGATTTTTTGAAGACTGAGAGAGATTAATAGAAACAAACCCGATTGCCATGGGGAAAATGGAATGCGTAGATTTTTAGTCTAGAGACTGTCAACGGTCACACACAATGATAAGCTTCATAGCTTAAATTACTAAATTCACAAAATCACTATATGTTTTCAATATTGGGTTTTACATTTTTTTTCCTGGCCTCAATCAAAATGCCCTGACCTTCCCTGGCATTCCAGGTTAAACTTAGGTACGAGCCTTATTGTTTTTGCTATTATACTTGTTTTGAGTGCTTTTTTGGGAGCTTGCTGAGATTTTAAAAATTCATGTTGATTTTATTGTTCAAATTTTGGCGAAAAATAAATGCGAATTCATTTGAAGGTTATATCATTCAGCAGCAAATTTAGTCACGATTAAGATACCTAACTCACAATAAGTAATTGTGATAACAGGAAAATGGTGAAACTGCTCAACCCGGCTTACGGTAGTTAGGGTTGATGAAACTGCAAAGCATATAAAAAACCTGATTTAACAAAAGCAGACGTGGAAATAAAATTCAAACATTATGATACTCAATACAAGAAAAGTCCATTCTATAAGGAAGCGTCGCAAATAATGGAACAAGCTATTTGTGAACTTCCAACAAAATGTTCCTTCTTTTCCAAGCGGATTACATTTTTAACTGTTTTCATGGAACGATATAACTGCTTCCAAAGCCACGAAAACTATTGCTAGAACTACTTCCGTAACCACCCCTAAAACTACTCCTATTAATAGGTCCGGTCTTTTACATAAAAGGGTTCTAAAAAGGAAATCCATTGCTTCAGCTTCACAAAATTATAGTGACGAAGAATTCGACAAAGCACATGACTACTTGTACACTCCCAATAGATTTAAACGAAAACGTCGAAATGCAGTTTCCTTTGCCCAAGACACAAAACTAGGATCAGCGCGAACATTTTTTGATAGGCAGCTACCGGATAGTCCTCCATTGTTAAAGTTGACTAGTGATAGTTCTATAGATTCCCATAATAGTTTTGTAGCGAAGCAACCAAATAGTCCACCACAAGTGGACATAAGTAGTGATAGTTCAAAAGATAAATGCTTACCTTCATCATCAGCGCAAAAAGATGGATCTTCCGTACGAGATATTTATATTGAAGGTGTTACATTGCAACGAGAAACAACGTTTTTCGAGAACATGGCAATAAAATATCCTAATTATTACATGTACTTTAACTATACTGTAATGGTAAGTGTTTTGATTGCATCTGAAAAAAATAATAATCAATATTGAATATAATCATGATCGGTCATTGCGTTGGTTGGTTGTTTGCCTTACAGCGTTTGCAAGAGCCGTAACGTAGGCAATTATTTATGATGTGTGTCACACTAATGCAAAACAAAGGAATTGAATAGAGAAAGCCATCGTTTCCGCTAGGTGGATTAATCTGGGTTTAATGAATATAGATTGTACCTGCTTTTAAAATAATTGGCCACATTACGTCTGAAAATCCGGTAGGACTTTAAGGTGATTATACAACAATTATTTTGATACCGTCATGTTGGTCTCACGAGATGCTCGAGATGGTCAGGTCCACCACGCCAGAGCTCTGCGTTAACGCGGTAAGGGACACTTAGGGCCGATGTCCACGTAGCGGTTTTTTACGCTGCGTGCACGCCGCATTCATGCAAGGTACCCAGCAAACGTAAACGTGTGCACGACTACATTTGATGCTGGGTACCTTGCGTGGACGCGGCGTGCACGCAGCTTGAAAAAAACGCTACGTGGGACCAAATAGTGCCTTTCGGTTTCAGTTGCAATGACAAACATTGCCTATTGTGTAAAACTAAACTGCAAGTCGACAGTTTTATTGGGAAATGCAATATGAACTATTCAAAAGAACAATGGAATACAAATAACGCGTCAATAAACTGCCATGCAGAAGTATAATTCTCTAACGCACTTCAAGTACAACGTAGTACCATTTATGAGTGCAACGACACGATCTATGAGGAATATTAAAATGTTTGCAAACCAATCATTGAATCAATCATCGCTGATCCCGTTTTATGTAACCCATCGTCAGCCGGTTTTGCGTCTGTTTATTATTCCGATCAGACCCGGAGATAGTATTAACGATTGCTTCCGTTCTGTGCGCTCCTCGTTCAGTTCCAGTTCGCATACTTTTTTGTCCCTTTAACCCTGAGCTGCACTTGCACACATGGCTGATGTCTGTTTGCGGGGAAAGCACAGCACAATTGGCGATGGGCCATGCACTTGCTTAATCAGTGTACTTCGTTCAGTTACGTTTGCTATTAATTGGCTCAAACACATTTATTTGTGCATCAACATCAACAACCAATAATCTGGACAATAGAAAATTAGTTTTTTAGGAGTCATATTGGCCAGAAACTTAAATAAGTAGCCATAACTAATAATGACTGGTTTAATCGATTTTCGTTGCCATAAATGAAGGGTCTGGATACAAGTGTGTGTGCCGGTCCGCCGGTGGCGTTTTTTTGTAATTTCACATGTCAGTGGTGGCGTTTCCGGTATCACGCTGAGAGCAATTATACCCTGAGCTAACGTACATCGGCGTAGTTCCCAGCAAAATAATGTTTTTAGCCTAGAAAGTACTATGAACTGACAAATATTTTTATAAATACCCTCGGAAAAATCCTTTGATCTTCTTTATAAAAAGTTCTTCTGAATTTCCGCGTGAAATTCTTAGAACTTCTTGGGAGTCTTTTAAATTCTTCTCCGAATTATCTTCTACGGTAGTGAGCACGGAAAACTATTTTAGATTTTCATGGGAGTTCTATTCGAAGATCAAAGAAAAATATATTTACTAAATTTCTATTTACTTTATTCCGCAAGATACTCAGCCGCAAATTCTTTCTCAACAGCCTCTCGTAATATTTTATATTCTTCCAGAAATTCCTACGGTTCAGGTTTTTTTTCGGAAATTTCTTCAGGGATTCTTTTAGATCTTCTTTCAAGAATTCCTTCTGAAATTCTTCTAGGGTTTCTTTTGGAATTTGCTCCAGGAATTAACCCGAACATTCAAATTCATCCATGAATTCCTTGGGCCTTCGGCGATTCCTCCATGGAAATTCCTTATATTTCTTGGGAATCTTTTGGTTTCACAAGATAAATTCTACTCAGGGAAATTCTTGCACGGGAATGAGTCTTCTTCTACCTCAATGGATCTACATTCCAACTGGTTTGCTTTCCAACTTAGTGTTCTATTAGCATTTCCACAGTTGATACGAAATGTTTTTGAGCTTTTTAGTGGAATGCCTTCACCTGTAATAAGACGAGTTCCCATTTAATTCCACTACTTGATTGTAACTTGACAGATACGTATTTCGACCGTCTTCAGTGTCTCGTACTTGACTTGAGTCAAGAATTCCTGAGGGATTGTTGAATTAATATTTGGAGGAGTTTCTGGAGGAATTCCTGAAACATATTCCGAAAGAATTTTTGAACAAATTTCTTCCAGGGAGTCTTTCGGAAATTGCTCCAGATATTC